>NW_007249963.1:37500-54479 GCF_000164805.1 Carlito syrichta | reverse complement strand
CAGCTAATTTTTGGATTTATTGTAGAGATGAGGTCTCGCCAAGTTGCCCAGGCAGGTCTCGAACCCACGGGCTCAGACAATCCACTCACCTCAGCCTCCCAAAGCACGGGATTACAGGCTGAGCCACTGAGCCTGGCAAAGAGCCTGGTTTCTAAAGCTCTTCTCCTATACTTGACAGAAAAACCAAACCTGAACTCTTGTCCAAATTTGGCCTTGATGATTTAAATGGAAAGTCAAAAAGTAGAACTCAAGGATAAAACATTCCTAGTGTACATCTAGTGATAAGTAGATGATGTTAATTGATAGTCACAAAGTTACAGTGAACTTGTAATACCAGTGGATAGGTACAGTATCTAAGCTGGAGTCAGCCGTGCATATGTATATTTTACATAAAATATATGGAAACATGCATGCCTATGTGTCTAATGTGTAAAAAAATATAAATTTATAGGGCAAACATTTATGAATTTAATAAAATTGAAAAATCATATTTATGTAACCATCTTTTTTGTTTCCCACTTATTTCTTTCTTCACCTATAAAATGGGAATTTACAAGTTGTATGTCAATAGTAGAATAAACCCCAAAAAAGTACCACAGATTAAGTAGATTTTGAAAACAATAATAAGTACTGTATATAAAGCAAAAATCAATATTTTTATAGCAAATAAAATGAAAAGGCTGGGTGCAGTGACTCACACCTACAATTCCAGCACTTTGGGAGGCCAAAGTGGGAGTACTGCTTGAGCCTAGGAATTCAAGACCAGCCTAAGAAACATAGCAAGACTTTGTCTCTACAAAAAAAAAAAAAATCAAAAAATTAGCCAGACAGGGAGGTATATGCTTGTAGTCACAGCTACTCAGGAGGCTGAGTCAGAAGGATCACCTGAGCGCAGGAGGTAAAGAGTGCAAAGAACCATGATCATGCCAATGCACTCCAGTCTGGGCAACAGAGTGAGACCTCCAACTCAAGAGAAGAGAAAAGAAGAGAATCAAAGTAAAAGCTGAAGCACTTTTTTTACAGGTCATTCTTTCAATACGTGGTTAAAAGATGACACCAGAAAGCAAGCAAAGAGAAAAATTATACTTTATAACAAACCGGTTTGAAGACATGCAGGTTTGGGCATAAGCTACTTGAGGGCAGGACACTCACGTTTTATTCATCTGCCTATTATCATTGCCTGGAAAATAATGATTCAATAATCGCAAGTTGAATAAATAAGGGTCATTAAATAAATATATGTATTACAGAGATCATCCTTTACACCAAAATATTAGTTTTACTTTTTATGTTAAATTATAATAACAATGATGAGCCATAAAGGAAAATTATGCCCTTGGAAGGAAATAAAACTCTCACTTAAGTCAATAAGCACTATGTAAATAATAGAAAAACCAAAGCCTATTGAATTTTTTGTATGCAGCGCTTTACAAAGCACTTGGCAAACATTCAAACAGCCAGCCAGAGGAAATTCCAAGTGAAACTCAATCCATGTGTGTGTTTGTTTTGCGGAAGCCAAGTATTTTTATGGCATGTAACTTTAATCGGTGGCAGATATGAAATATCCCTTTATAGTTACACTCATGTTCATTCAGTTGATCATAGAGTCTAGAATATTTAATTAATAACTCTTAACACTAGCAGGAAGTTTTACATTTTTATAATAATGGCTGGGTCTAGTGAGATTGCTTACCCTGTTCTATCCGCCTTCCTCATGTAGTTTTATTAGATAAATCTACTGATGGTCTTGATGACCCAGTGTATCATCTATAAAACACATCCCAAAGAAGACATTCTCCAGAAATGTACTCTGCATGGTGTGGAGCCTAGACTCACTTGAAACTCCCCAAAACAAATAAGCTAATTCAGGCGTGTCATTATGTAGGTCCACAACTAGCAGCCACAAACATCACCTCAAACACCCTTGCTGTTACTCACAGATTGGCTGAGCACACCAGAAGAATTTAATGGGATGCCATTTTACATTTCTCTCTCCCTGTCTCCCCATTTAAATATAAAGGTGAAAACCTTCCTTTTTTTCCATTGCAGGTTATCTGAATTGAGATTTATTACCCTTCTGAAGATGAAGGCAAGATAATTTGTATTAAGTTAGCAATTGCCTTAGGTATTTCTTGGCATGCTACAGGCTTTTCTCAGTAACATTTGTTCTTCATCTTCTAGCTGATATATTTCCAAAGACACATCAACAAATACCAGTTTAATAAAGTGATTCTGCAGCTGGATAGCAGGATAAAATGCTGGGCTTCTCCCAACAATTTATCTACTTTCCCGTTCTATGTAAAGCTCATAACTTCAATTCCTGAGAACTTTATTTCAGAATAAAACATAGTATTTTCACATAGTCTCCATGCCACATTAACAAGGCATTGAGCCATTATTCAATGAACAATAAGCATTTATTATGAACCTCGTAAATGTATGTCAAGAGCTATGCTCGCCTCTGGAGAGACTCAAAAACAAACACAACACAGATTCTGTCCTAATCTCATATCTTAGCTCATATCTTGTACTTAAAAAGCAGAAAGATGTGTGAAACAATAACCGTAAGTGCTACAGAAGCTTAGTAAACAAACAAAATCAAATGCAACAAAAGCATCAATACCTAGGGTAAGGCAGCAAGCAGTAAGCTATGACAATAAGGTGGGACAGCCCAGTGCTATCAGGAAAGGCAGGGCTGAAGAATGATCACTTGGTACACTTCTCTTTTTCCTACACTCATTTTTTTTTTACAGAAAAAATAAGATTTTAAAAGCATGTCAAGGACTACTTTGAAGAGAGAAAGTCTTCAAAAAGAGCAATATACACCTTAAGAGGCAGAAAGGAGGGGAGAAATGATGTCAGCATCTTTGCCTTGTTGAAATGTGATGTGTTAGTGGAGAAAAGGACAAGATCAAGTTGTATGTCATGTATGAGGGAGACCCAAAAAATCCGGAATTTATTCATTAAAAAATTGTGCTTTTTGCCAGGCTCGGTGGCTCAGCCTGTAATCCCGCGCCTTGGGAGGCTGAGGTGAGTGGATTGCCTGAGCCTGTGGGTTCAAGACCTGCCTGGGCAACTTGGTGAGACCTCATCTCTAGACTAAATCAAAAAATTAGCTGGGTGTGGTAGCGCGCTTGTAGTTCCAGCTACTTGGAAGGCTGACGCGGAAGGATCGCCAGAGCCCAGCAGGTCGAGGCTACAGTGACTGGGAGCAGCCACGGCGCTCCAGTCTGGGCGACAGAGTGAGACTCCAAACTCAAAAAAAAAAAAAATTGTGTTTTTATTCTTACATGTTTAAACTTCAGTCACCTTCAAAGTATCTAAGTCTTATGCAATCCACCTATCAAGACACTTTTTCTACTGCTCAGTTTTTGAACTCATCAATTTTGATGCCTTTTAGTGCTTCTGCTGTTTTTTCTTTCACCTCTTCCACATCAGCAAGACATCTTCCTTTGAGGACTTTTTTCATCCAGGGAAATTTTTAAAAAGTCTCTCGGAGTGAGACTGGGTAAATAGGGAGGATCATATTATTTTTGGTCAAAAACTGTTGACCGCTCAGTGTGGTGTGGGCAGGTGCACTAGTAAAATAACTGTCATGAAATGGATAAATGTGTTGAAAGTACCCCCTCAAAAAAATTCACTGAAGCTGAATTCAGCCTCTCACAACAATGTTAGCTGATAACACTGATGCCGATGGGTTCCTAGAACACTTACTGTACCACAAGGGGCCTGTCCTCCAAAAGATAATTCTGGGTTTTTTGGATTGCTCATCTGTAGATACCTACACATATATGCTACCAGTCAAAATTCTCTCTCCCATGAGCAGGCAATCCCTTTGCAGCCCCTTAGTTCCAGGTGATCATCTTCATTTCACTCATTCCCAAAATGAATGTGAATCATGCCACCACTTATTTTGACAAAGCCCAACAAGCAAGCAATACCATTCTAAAACTTTAGGCTTCAAGATAGCTGTAAGTAGTAAAACATGTATTGTGGCACTGATTCAGATTCTAGCTCAGAGACAATATGGACAACACCAAGAATCTAAATACATTTTTTAACCCTATCAAAAATATTTTGAGTTATATTAGACTGCAATTGCAATAAAAAGGAGCAGGCTGGTACTAATATAAGCTAGCAAATACCTTATTTGTTATTGTCTCTGGTGGGTAAATGGTTTTACATCACTCATGTTGATTTGGAAAAAAAGAGTTGCTGATTCTTATTTTAAAAGGACCATTTTAAAGTCAGGATACTACAGTCTTGTCACAGCCACTGATTAAAAAATTAATTTGCAATAGGCATATGGACCAATGGAACAGGATAGAGATTCTGGAAGCAAAACCTCAATTTCTCAACCCCCTCATCTACAACAAAGCCTTCACCAACAACCACTGGGGAGAGGAAAATCTATTCAGTAAGTGGTGCTGAGAAAACTG
Source organism: Carlito syrichta (assembly GCF_000164805.1). Lineage (NCBI taxonomy): Eukaryota > Metazoa > Chordata > Mammalia > Primates > Tarsiidae > Carlito > Carlito syrichta. Next base: position 50,040 of record NW_007249963.1, on the reverse strand, counting down.
GATGATCACATGCAGAAGATTGAAACAGGACCCTTACCTATCACCATACACAAAAATCAACTCTAAATGGATCAAAGACCTAAGTGTAAAACCTCAAACTATAAAAACCTTAGAAAACACAGGAGACACACTTATGGAAATTGAAACTGGCAACCAATTCCTGACCAAACACCCAAGTGCCCATGCCATAAGAGATAAGTAAGACAAGTGGAACCTCATCAAACTAAAAAGCTTCTGCAAAGCAAAAGAACCCATTAAGAGAGCAGAGAGCCCACAGAATGAGAAAAAATATTTGCCAACTGTATTTCTGACAAAGCCCTAATATCCAGGATCTACAAGGAACTCAAACATGCTGAAAGGGAAAAAAACAAACAAACAAAAAACAGCCCCATTAAAAAGTGGGAAAAAGACATGAATAGACACTTTTCAAAAGAAGATATACAGGCAACAAACAGACTCATGAAAAAGTGCTTAGTCTCACCAATCATCAGAGAAACGCAAATCAAAACCACACTGAGATACCACCTAACCCCAGTAAGAATGGCCATCATTAATAAACAACAACAGAAGCTGGTTAGGATGTGGAGGAAAAGGAATGCTTCTACACTGCTGGTGGGAATGCAAACTAGTGCAACCTCTTTGGAAAACAGTATGGCAATTTCTGAAAGAACTAGAAATTGACCTTCCATATGACCCAGAAATCTCCCTACTGGGAATATACCCAGAGGAATTCAAACCATTCTACAAAAAAGATACCTGCACACACATTTATTGCAGCACTATTCACAATAGCAAAAACATGGAACCAACCGTACTACCTATCAAAACTAGATTGGATAAAAACAATGTGGTACATATACACAATGGAATATTATGCTGCTATAAAGAAGGGCAAACATATGGACTTCGAAGCAACTTGGAAGGATTTAGAGTCGATCATATTCAGCGATCTATCACAGAAACAAAGAACAGAGTACTACATGTTCACACTCATAAGTGAACTCTGAATATTTCCCATAATACTATAAGAAAGGGATTGGCAGTAGAGGGATACTACCAGTTGGGGGGGGGCAGAACACAACATCAATAAGGGCACCTGATCTCAAACAAGGCAAAATGGGGACCAAAGGGAGGCCCAAAGTTTACCTGTATACATTTACTTGAATACCTAATCCTGAATTGTACCCCATATCTTCAAAATTTAAAAAATAATAATTTATAATGATTCAGGGTTTCATTTTTAACAACTCTTTCTTTTTTATTTATTTATTTTGAGTTGGAGTCTCACTCTGTCATCCAGGCTGAAGTGCAGTGACACACTCATGGCCACTGCAGCCTTGACCTGCTGGGATCAGGTGATCCTTCTGTCTCAGCCTTCCAAGTAGCAGGAATTACAGGCACATGCCACCATACCCACCTAATTTTTTGATTTATTGGAGAGATGAGGTCTCGCCAAGTTGCCCAGGCTGGTCTTGAACCCCTGGGCTCAGCCTCCCAAAGTGCTCAGCCTCCCAAAGTGCTACCTCCTGCTGGTGAGTGTGATACCTCCTGCTTTGTATCTTTTGCTAAAGATTGTTTGGCTATTCATGGTCGTTCATGTTTCCATATGAGTTTCTGTATTGTCATTTCCAGATCTGAGAAGAATGATGTTGGTAACTTAATGGGTATTGTATTGAATCTGTAGATTGCGTTTGGTAGGATGGACATTTTAACAATGTTGACTCTTCCTATCTATGAGCTTGGAATATTTTTCCATTTGTTTGTGTCTTCTTGGATTTCCTTGAGCAGCATTTTGTAATTCTCACTGTAAATGTCTTTTACAATAAATCAAAAAATTAGCTGGGTATGGTGGCAAGTGCCTGTAATTCCTGCTAGTTGCCCAGGCTGGTCTTGAACCCCTGGGCTCAACCTCCCAAAGTGCTCAGTCTCCCAAAGTGCTGGAATTGTAGGTGTGAGTCACGGTGCTCAGCTTAATGATTCTTAAGAGAGAGTGAGATGCAGACACACAAACACATACACTATCAAGAAAGAACTCTCTTGGCTTTCCTCATAAATATATACACACATTTATATTCACATATAACCTTTTCCTTCTAATGCAGTGAAAGTTCTCTCTCCCTTGCATCTGGCTGCCTTCACTGCCGCCTCCTCCGCAACATACAAAATGATCAAGGTCACCCTTAACTTTGAATCTTTCTAGTTATTGGCCCCTCTTTCTTCCCTTTCACTACTTTACTTTTTTATTTTAAAAAAATTTTGTGATAAATACAGATTCACATGCAGTTGTAAGAAATAATATAGACATTCTCTTATACAATCTACCCAGTTTCCTCCAGGATAACATTTGCACAGCCTGGATACTGACATCGATACAATTAGCCAATCTTAATCAAATTTTCCAGTTTTACTTATACTCATTTGTGTGCATGTATATTAAGTTCTACACCATTTTATCACCTGGGTAGGTTAATGTATGTATCATAGTCAGTATACTGAACAGTTCTAGCACAACAAAGATCCCTCCTATTGCCCTTTTATGACTACCCCTCTCCCTTCCTCTCTCCTCCATACTTCTTCCCTAAATTCTTGCAATCATGCTATCTATGTCCTCCATTTCTATAATTTTGTAATTTCAAGAATGTCATATAAATGGAGTCATACAGTCTGTAACCTTTAGGGATTGGCTTCTGTCACTCAGTATAACTGCCTGCAGATTTATCCAAGTTGTCACGTGTATCAATAGATTGTTCTTTTTTATTGACGATTGGTATTCCAAGGTATGTAGGTACCACAGTTTGTCACTACTTGGCTTTTTAAAAGGGGTGGTTTACTTCTCAGCTTTTCACTTCTCATTCCTCAATCCTCTGCAGTTTGACTTCTGCCCATACTGCTCCACAGGTATTTCAGGAGATCATTGCAACCACCCAATTTCCATATTCAATAGGCAATTTTTTTGTATTTATCTTTCTCGTTTCTTTCTGAAGCAACTGATACTACTGGCCACTCATCCCACCTCTAAAACTCCTCTCCCTTGACTCCTAGTCAAACTATTCTCTTCTGGTCCTTTTATATAGTTTGTTTTAATCTACTTTTGTACAAATTCCTATTTTCAAATTACTCAATGTTTTACCTTCTAAATTTAATGTGTCCCAAACAGAACTCATTACCCCCATTTCTCCTCAGTATGACTGATCTCATTCCAACCACATCCTTTCATCCCCATTAACCCCAACTCTATGAATGGTACCACATCTATCTAGTCATCTCAAAATATTAGGCTCATCTCAACCTCTTCTCCCTCACCCTCTATATCTGACCAGTCACTAAGTCCCACCAACTCTATCTCTGAAATATTTATTGAATTTTTTTACCTTTTCTTATCCTCACTATCATTTCTTTAGTTTAAGTTCTTATTATTTCTTATTTCTCTTGGATCATCACAATAGCTTATCCCTACTCCTGGTCTTTCCAGGCCATGCTCCAAACTTCTGCCAAGATGCTCTTACCTACACTCAAATTTGATATGTAATTCCTGCATGAAGACCTTACAATGGCTCTCCACTGTCTATATGATAAAGCCTAACTTCTTAACATGACATACGAGACCTTTCCAAATCCATCCCTTGCCGACCTCTTCATCTTCTCTCACCTCTGGCAAACTTATATCCTATGCTGTCACCATTCCAAACCACGTGCAGTTTTAAAATGTTCTGTCTCTCACACCAGTGATTCAGGTCTCCAAGTGAGGACTCTGGAGTGCTCTCTGAGGGAAGCAAAATGTGCTGGGACTTCCAGGAGGTCAAGAGAGTTGAAATCACTAATTGATTTAATACTCAGAGGGAAAAAACATTAAATGTTTGAAAAATAATCTAAATTTAAAGCTAGGAACAAATATTTTAAACACATAACATAATAGGCATCTTGTCTGAGGATAGAAGTAACCTGGTTTCTTCAACTCCAGAGTATGACATTCAAATACCCTCCTAAACGGGACAGAAAAGAAGTGAGGTGGTTGATATAATCTTTGTAGACACTTGACTATAACACATAATAAAGCTTAAATTATGAATTTTTAAGAGATATGGCAAGATAGTTTTCTTCCCAAAGAGACTAAATGATGAGAGAAAAGAAGAAATAAAACTTGTTGCTAAATATTAAACAGCACACATTAATAGTTCTTTGAATAGTTGATATTATTTTCTTAGATGTGCAGGACTTCCCATGATTTAGTTTTAATCTTCTTTCAATTTTCTTGCTATACTTTTAACCACTGATAACAGACTGATGAATCTATACCTCCAGGCAGTATATTATTCTGCTTATCCACATGGTAGCAGTATGTTTCAAATTAAGGTCACCACTGTAGAAATACAACAGAGTGCCCAAAATGCCAACAGAAAGCAGCTGTTCTTTTTTTTTTTTTAACATATGCAAACATACAGATACTAAACAGGATAACACAAAAGTCCAGAATGTCCTGTTCAGCAAGATACTTGTAGGAAGGAGCATGCCAAAGAAACATGCCAAAGAGAGGCATGAGTGATATTGTGAGGTAAAAACAGGGAAACAGAGTTCCTAGTAAAATATTACACAACAATTTTTTTTATAATTCAACTTCTATAAATGAACTGATTTTGTGTAGTTAAATCCTGGGAATATATAACTGTATGAGCTATAAATTTTGACATGTCAATCCTATTAATTACATTTTATATAAGTTCTACAGCAAAAGGCAGCACAGAATCCTTTTGATGACCCTGAAGTGATTTCTAACCACCAAGATCTGAGTCAGAAAACTGCCAACCTGTGAAAATTGTAATGACAAGTCGAAAAGCTGTTTGTTCTAGGAAAATCATTACTGGCAAATAAGAAAACTCTTACTTTCAAGAACAGAGGAAAAAACATTTCAGAGAGGCAGAATTCATAGTGCTTCAAAAAGCAGGGTTGGGCTTAGCCTAGGCTTTCTTGGGAAAAGAAGTTATGTCACCCTATTTAGCCTCAGTTTCCTCAGCTGCAGAAAGGCAACAGTAAGAACACCAATCTGAACTTGAAGATTAAATTAAATAATGTATGTAAAGAACTTAGAACAATTTTTGGCAGTTTTCCAGGCCCTGCTAGTTCCATACTCTATGACTCTGCTAACAATCAGTGCTGTACACATGCTCGTCTTTTTAAATTCATAGAAAGGATGTCAAGAACAGCAAAGAACTTTGAATCTGAATCATGTTTCTACCACTGCATTCGTTATTCTGCACTGTAATTATCTGTTTATGCTTGTGAAGGTACAGTACATTGGATTATGATTAGGAGAGCCTTGCAAAACAAATAAAGGAATATGGACTTGATTCAGGAGGCAATGTACAACTGCTGTAGGATCTTGAGGAAGCAAATGATTCTATCAATAAAGTATTTTATAAAATCAATCTGGCAGGAGGGAACTGGAAGCACATTTATGCTTCTAGACGTTTTAGTTTAGTTTAGTTTAGTTCAGTTTAGTATTTCCTTGTGATGAGGTCTCACACTAAATAGTTGCATTGAAAAGAGATCTATTTCATTCATTCATTTCACAGATATTTACTGGCAGTGCTGAGCTAAGCTGGGGATTACAATGGTAAACAAGACCCTTGGTCCCTTCTTTTGTGGAGCTTACAATATGGTGAGGGAGGTAGACAGAAGAAACAAGTAACAAATAAACACAAATTGTGATAAGTGCTAAGAAGGAAACAGGGATGAGGAATAGTGCGGGAGGCAGAGAGGGAGGCATACTGTAGACAGGATGCTCAAGGATGCCGCTGAGCAGATGACAGATATTTAGTTGAGACCTAAATGATGTGAAGGAACAAAGGGCGAGAGTACAAGTGTTTTTTGGGCACAAAGAACAGCATATGTAAAAGTAGGAAGAAGTGCAGTTTTGTTCAAGAAACTTAAGACCAGCGTAGCCAGAACACAGTGAGAGAAGAGAAGTATGAGGTAAAATGAGACTGGAGAGGTAAGCAGGAGTTGATCATGCAAGACTTGATTTCAAGGCAATGGGAAATCACTGGAGGATTTGTATCAAGGAAGAGATACACTATGTCTAAAAGAGTTTAGAGGGGAAAATTACTGGATTGGTCATAAATTAGATACAAATGACAGAAAAGACACCTGAAATTTTCTTTAAAAAATTTTGTTTTAAAATTGGAGAAACTAAAAAAAATCAAACAATAAAACAAAACTGGAGAAACTGCTGTACAATAATTCGATACATCAAAGTCATCACTAAAAAGCAGGCTGGAATAATTTCAATTTGAAATTAGATGAACTGCATTGGTTAAGCTCTTACTAGAATAAACATATTACTAACCAGGAGAGCCCTAAGTGAGAACAAGCAATTAGACTCAGCCAAAGGAAAAGACCCTTATCTCTTACTCAAGAAATATAATATAGTCACTAGGAATTACTTGCAAAGTATGCACTTGTGAGAAAATAACTGAGATAAATTTGCAAGACAGTTAAACAGCCTATTTTTAGCCCTGATTGACCTTGGACAAGTTCCTTAACCTCTCTGTGCTGATTTCTATAAAATGAGATACACCATTAGCTCAAAGAGTTATGTAGATTAAATCAGTCAATGTGTATTAAGTGCTCCAAAGAGTATTTGGCACATAGCAAATGCTCAATAAATGTTAACTGTTGCTATTATTGTTGTGGTAGAGATGTTTTATTTTGCTTAGTTCAACTCATACTTCTGTCATCTCTCTTTCAAAAATCATTCAATTGGTTTTGAATGACCTAAATAATTTCCATAGGGGCTATCTAGACCACAGAAGGATAGTAAATTCTCTCTGCTTTAAGTTCAGACAGATTCTGTCACAACTACTCAATTCTACCTCTCTAGCTTGAAAGTAGTCCCAGATATTATGTAAATGAATGAGCATGGCTGTATCCCAATAAGACTTTATTTACAGGCCCTGAAATATGAATTTCACATTATTTCATGTATAATGAAACATTACTGTTTTGATTTTTTCAATCATTAAAAAATGTAAAAACCACCCTTAGTGTACAGGTTATACAAAAACAGGTGGTGAGGTGTAGCTTGCCAATTTAGATATTTATACAAAATTATTTTGGTCATAATTTCTCCATACATAAAATCAAAGTGAATTTAATCAGCTTTCCTAACTTCTAACTGTTCAAATAAAAAAACTTATTTTCACTTGAGGAATAATATCTAATTCACAGACTCGATTTTTTTCCAAACTTCCTCCAGTCCAACCTACATAAAAAATTATGACAAAAAACAGTACAGAAAGCCATTATAAGTATCATTTGGGTCTGAGGCCATAGTATATTAAGGATATATTTACCCAATTGTAAGCTTGCAGAGATCACTGTAACATAAAAATTTCTATTATGATGTTAACTTTATTTACCAATGCTTATTTTACAAGATAAGGAGAGCTGTTACCTGTTTGTCATTAACTCAACAAAAGAAGACATTTATCCAGTTTCACTAAAACCCTGCCAACAGACATACCTGTAATAAAGAAGACAGAGATGGAAGCTTATCCCTTAGCAATACACAATCAATACAAATGTGATCCTCTTGTACTGTGTAAAACAGTGTGTACGACATAACAGCAGCTTTGAGCAGAGCAGAGTGCATTTAAAATCTTACAGAAAAAGGTTTTGTGGGTTTTTTCCCTAGTAAAAAAGATGAAGGCTTTCTGGAGAAGAAAAAAGGCATATTTGCCCATTTTGCATATAGTTCCAATTCATAACAGAAAAAGTTCCATATATCTGTTAAAAGAAGATGGAAGTGCAAAAGCCAGCCTGGGTACTGCTGCTCCTTTGCAGAGATATTTGCATATTTACCTGCTACTAAAGTAGTCAATGAATCAATTTTGCAACAAATCCTTAGTTCTAAGGGAGGCTTATTAATGGACACCTTTTAAAAGAAAGCTGGGTATTATCCCTAGGCTTTGTGATGCCGCCATTTTTTATTTCCTTTAAACACTAAATCAGTAACAACCCCTAAATAATACACAAGGCTTTATATCAAAAGCTAAGACTCGACTTTTGATACTTCCCTTCGCTAATCCATCACCTAGGCCTATCATTTGACCTCCTAAGGATCTTCCATCACTTCTGTCTTGGTTAGCACCTCCACCACTTCTCTATACAAGCCATTATCATCTGTGCCCAAACTTCTAAAAAGGCCTGTTAGCAGTATCCACGTTGATCACTCTCCACACTGTTCACACTACAACCATTCTTCAAACCTCAGCCCAATTGTTTCCTCCCTAACTAGATCAACTTCCCTGGTTAGTGTCACGGACCTCTCCTTTATGGCATGTGATTATTAGAACCTATAGACAATATTGGTTTTATTTGCTTCTACACTTATGTGACTAATGTCTACTTTTTCCACTAGACTTTAAGCTTCCTGGGGGCAGGGTTGATGGATTACCTGGCACAATCCTGACACACAGCAGAAGTTTGGTTATTTTACTGACTACCAAATATGTATAAGACATTATAATATCATTGTATACATGTAGAGGAGTCTCTTGCTGGCACAGTAGAATCAGCTGCTGGCTATTTGACAGTTAATATAAGGTAGGATAAATCTCAATTAGCTATAAAGTCTCATTTGCTAGGACAAAATCAGATGTAAATTACCAAAAGCTACCTCAAATAATAATAAATAAATATTAGGTGTCTTATGGAGAGATTGGTTAAATGTTTGTCTTTTTTTATTTTTAAAAGTTAACTTAAAAAAGAGTTATATTAAAAAATACATTTTAGAAACATGTTGCTATGGTATACATGTGTAACTCCCCCACCTCAACTAAATTCGTATGTTGAAGCCTAGCCCTCAAAGTGACAGTATTAAGAGGTGGGGTCTTAGAAGGTAACCAACCATGAGGACAGAGGCCCAGTAAATGGGATTAATGCCCTTATAAAAGAAGTCCTGGGAGAGCTATCTGTCATTCCACCATGTGAGGACATATAGAAGGCACCATCTATGAGAAACAGGCCCTCACCAGACACCAAATTTACTGGCATCTTGACCTTAGACTTCCCAGCCTCCAGAGCCATAGACAATAATTTCTGTTGTTTATAAACTACCCATCTAAGGTTATTTTGTTATAGTAGCCAAGATAGACTTAGATATATACACAAAAAAAGAATACTAGAATGTACCAGATTCTATCTCTCTTTCCTGAAATACCTATAATTATCCCAGATCACTCTCCTGCGCTCTGGAACCATATCTAACTGTCCATACTGCCACCAGCATGTCCCCAGAACAGTTACAACTAAACATCTTTAAATCTCCCTAAATCATTCCTCCTTCTTGCATTACCCTGGTGAAATACACCATTTCCCACTCCTTTGCCTAAGGCAGACATCTAGGAGTTATTAATGATTATCTCCTCTTCAAGTTAGTCACAAAGTTCTGTCTATTCATGCTCCTAAGAATTATTCTCTTCTTCCCTCCTGCCTTTATATTCTGGTCTTCCTCTAATCCATACCATTACTAGGTTGATGTTTGGGGGGCAGGAGGAAAGATGCAACTCCTCTACTTATTTCCACCATCAATACTTCTCTGACAATTTTTGAACTCCTTAGCAATATATACAAGACCCGCCATGATCTGAGCAAATCTACTACTAATCCAGCATTAGTTAGCCCACTATCCCACCCTTTATTATTTAACTCACACTCGTCTTTCAGGAGTCAGCTAAAGCAACACCTTCCACAGGATGCCTCTCTCTGGACTGGAAATCTTTTCTATGGATTCTTCACTATTATAACACTTGCAGTGGTGTACTGTACCCAACCTTGAGCTGAACCATAAGCCAATTATTAGTATCTCTTTCCAGCTCCACAGTGACATTATGGTGGCTGCTAAATGGACCAAAAACCCAACAGCAGATGCAAAAATAAATCTTATCTGAACATCCCTTATCAGATGAAAGAAGAACTTTACAAGAATCAGTTGCCACAACTCCACTATCACCAGCTCACCCTCTCACCCTCATCTCTAGTCAGAGAGGTACTAACCTTGGACATGGGACATTCCCAAAAAACTGTGTAAACCAGCCTCATCAGCACCTTCCATCCTTTGAAGCCCTAAACACCTCCCTTCTATTAAGTTGACATATAAACCTATACTTCTGGCTGTTACTTATTACTGAGTGTTCCCACACACGTGTGAACAAATGTTGTCTTTTCTCCTGTTAATCCACTTTTTTTTTCAGTTAACTTTCAGGTCCCCAATCATTTAGACAAACATTGGTAGAGAACAAGTTTTTCCTTCATGGTGGAGGCATTTATGCAATGAGGAAAGAAGCAAATGATACAAGTCTGGCTTTTTTCCTCTGTAAGAATCAGTGATTAAACATTTGCCAGATCATCACTACTTAGATCACTCTGCATTCTAATTCTCCATGTTGCTGGGTGTGGACCCCCACCAGGATCATTTCTCAAGGAATGAATCATTCATCTTTATCTTTGTATTCTCAGAGTTTCATTTACCTGAACAAAATTGGATATAAGTCACCATGTGCTGCAGCAAGTCACAAGAAAGGATTATCAACATAGAAGTAACTTCCACAAAAGACTGACACATGGTGGGAAATCAAATTAACTGTCGAAGAGTGAACAAAATAAAGTTTTAAAAATTATACGGAAAAATTATTCTGAAAACATTAACCATTTAGAGTGAGATTTTTCCTTCTCCAATTAAAAAGGAATTCCTATGTTTGGGTATTTAGGGAGAAGTGTACTGGTGTCTGCAATTTGCTTTGAACTGCATCAAAAAAAAAATGGGATGAGTTGATGAATAGAGGAGTGGGAAGCTGGTATGTGATAAAGCAAGCACAGGAAAATAATGATAAAATCTAAGTGGTGGGTATATAGGTATTCAAAATTCTTCCAATTCTTTGTAGTATGTTTGAAAATCTTTATAATAAAATGTTGGGGAAAAACTGAATTGTCTTTTTTTTTTTTGCTCATGAGGTACACAAATCATATTTACCTTCACTATAAACCTGCTAAACCCTTTCAATATACCCAGGTTCTGGAAAATGAACCATATCTTGAGAAACTGTGAGGAAGCTAAGCTTTAAATACAACACTCAAATCTTCTCCTGATGCACATGGGCTTTGAACAATAATGTAAGTGGAGGCCCGCAAAACATATGTCTAAATATTAAGAAGTTACCTATCAAGCTAAAAACAAAAAAAAACAAAAAAAACCTGTTAACTAAAACATGGTCTATTCTCCAAACTTGACAAATCTATACCATCACAACAATGTGGAAGACGAGGCTTATATTTAGAATCCTGGACGCCTACGAATTCTATATCTCTTTTTTCCTCAGCCCTGGCTCCATTTCATACCCCGAAGAGTCTTATGCACATGCCCTACTTCCACCCTCTGTCCACACTCCCCTAAACAACCCATAGTTTTCCCTCTGCTTAAGGATGTACACCACAGTAATATGCTCCATCTACCATAGGACAGACCCATGAAAAGGCCAACTCAGGCACCGGGAGCAAGCTTGGAACCATCTCAGCAGGCGTTTCAGGAACTCTGGATACCCAGAACATAATCCAGAAGGTAAGGAGAGTAAGGTACGATGAGGTGCAGACATGAGTTGGACACCTCCCCTTGACACCAAGGACTGAACTTGTGTGCAGGGTACAACTGGAGAAGGGCCTAATCAAGGTACTCCAAAGTATAGGACCCAAAGTAGCCCCCTCTTGCCTGGGTCTAAAGGCTGTGCTGACAATTCTATACACAGTTTGGTGACAATAATAGGAGAAATCAGGACCTGGGGTTGGGGGAGAGATTTCTTTTTAACTAAGATTAAAATTTAATATAAAAGAGTTTAATTTTTTCATTCAACCAACATTCATTTAAGAACCATTATTTTAGTGTTCAACAAGACAGTCTCTAACCTCACTAAAATTATATTCTAGTGAAGAGAAACAAGTAAAGAAACAAGACAATTTCAGATGATAGAGAATGTGAAACAGGCTAGTGGGATAATAGAATGATGACAGAGGTTGGAGAACTACATTAGAAAGGGTAGTCTGGGAAGACCTCTCTGATGAGGTAACCAGTGAGCTGGACTGAGGGATAGAAAAGAACCAGTCAAGTGAAGATGTGGGGAGGTGGGAGGGAGTGAGGAAGAGCACTCGGGAGAGTAATAGGCAGGGCAGGGGACCCAAGGCCAAGCAAAGCGATACTGGCACCTTCAAAGGGAGCATATGTAAAAGAAAAAGTTCTTAATTACAATAAACACATGCCCTAGCTAGAGCAGGTCATGGCTTCTTTAGTATGTAAATTATCTCAGTCTCTAACTAAACACATACTTTCTCCATAAAGTGACAGTTCTAGAAAACCTTGTTTCTCTGAGCATATAATTTTGACTTTATTCTACCTATAGAGTTGTCTAGTTTTTTTTAAGTTAAGAAAATCTCTCTACTCTTTCTACAGATCATTCTTTTTTCGAGAGCAATTATCTAATACATAATTAACAC
>NW_007249963.1:0-32500 GCF_000164805.1 Carlito syrichta | reverse complement strand
CATATATTTTGGAACCACTGACCTGTATAATCCAAATGCATTAATAATTTAGTCTAATGAACTAAAACATTTTTTGTCTGAAAAATATGACTTTAGTCTACATTTTAAGAATCATCTATTTTAACTCAGAAATAAATGAAAAGCTATGAAACACCAAAATACCTTAAAAAGATTACTTCTCTTAACTTTTTATCATTCATAGAGTTGAAAAAATTATCTGATATAAATTATCTAATCTGAAGATAAGAGTGAGTGAGCAGCTCCAAGATCTACAGAAATAAGGCACTTTAGTTCAATTAAATGATTTCCCTGCAGGCAATGTCTTTTCAATCTGAGCTAATGACATCATTTAAGGAGGATGGTCCATTTAACTAAAAGGATCTTTTACAAGGCAGACAGACAGAAGGCAATCTAAGAATGTTTGCAAGGACTTTCATATTTCAAAATTATAATGGTGAAATGCCTACATAAAATTCTTAAAGTTGGATATTAATCAATATGTTCCAGAAATAATTTCATGAAAAAGAATGTAATAAAGCTCTTAGAAAGTTTTCCATGATTTTTCCCTTTTAAGAAACCAATTCTTTTCTAATGGCAATTAGGCTACTCCAGACCAGCAATGACACAGAGTTTGCTAGAAATTAGGGCCTTACTTCTGAAATGTGAAACTTCTTTACCTACCTGCTGTTTCTAGGATAACCCTCCCCAGGTCCCACAGACACTTTTACCCGACTACACTTCTTCTGCCTGTGAAATAGGCAAAAGCACAACTGCCAACATCCTTTGCTTAACTAGGTACACCAGAAATTATACTGCTAATTCTCCAAGATGAGAAAAAGTTTCAGGGATCCTCTAGGGGGTCTTTTCCTTAACCCCGTGCCCTAGAATCAGAAATTGAAAGTGTAATTGGAGTACTCTTACATAAAAATTCCTCACAGTTCAATATCCAGATAAGAGAAGTAACTTCACCATCACAGTTTGAGGAGAGAACTAATAACTAACTGTTAAATCACACATTAGACTAAATCACACCTAATTCTCTAGGAATAGTTTCCTTTGAATAAGTCTGAGTTTTAAAATTATTTTCTAATAAACAGTATAAATAGTAATTACTACTTTATGTGATCTGGCAAGGAGGTTAGACTACTAAAGACAGGAGATTGAAAGTCTTAACCTCAAATAACAGGCATATAATCTAAGTTATAGAAGCACTCCTGCCACGAATTGGCTGTGTGACCTTAAATATGTCACTTAACACATCAGTACTTCAGTTCTCTCATCAGCAAAAAAACCAAAAAAATCTCTGAAACCAATTTCAATTCTCACAGTTGACAATTCTTTCACATATCAAGGGGGAAAAAATCATTTTTAAAAGCAGGGGAGGCCAGGCGCAGTGGCTCATGCCTATAATCCCAGCACTTTGGGAGGGAGAGGCAAAAGGATTGCCTGAGTCCAGGGGTTTGAGACCAGACTAAAAAAAAAAAGTGCTAATATTGACAGACTCTATAAAGCGACAAGATCCAGGCTTAAAAAAACAAGTAATTTGCCTGCCTGTCAGGTTAAAATTAAAGCTTAAAAGAAGCAGGGGATTGGTTACGTATCTATGAAAAAAAATTTTTTTTGAGTCAGGGGCTCACTCTGTTGCCCAGTCTGGAGTACAGTGGCATGATCATGGCTCACTGCAGCCTTAACCTCCTGGACTCAGGTGATCCTTCCACCTCAACCTCTCAAGTATCTGGTATTATAGGCAGGTGCCAACACACTTAGCTAATGTTTTAATTTTTTGTAGAAATGAGGTTTCACTATGTTGTCTAGGCTGCTCTTGAACTCCTGGGCTCAAGCAACCCTTCCACCTCGGCCTCCAAAAGCTAAGATTATGAGCCACTGTACCCGGCCATCTATGAAAATTTTTAAGTATTAGCTGAAGCTGCTTAATCTAATTCTACTTAGAAATGGTCATAACAGATTAAAAGCAAAGAAGAAAACTAAGCTGTCATCCCCAGTAGAAACTCAAGCTTTAAAAGTTGCTCCCTTTTTTTTGAAAATGGTATATATAGTTCATGTTCTTTTACATTTTTAAATGTGAGATATTTGTAACGTTTGGCCGTTCATTTACAGAAATTAAAAAGCCAATATATTTAATCTATAATAATTTGTCTCAATAATTCTAGCAATAGGGAAAAGTAGGTAAAGGAGTAAACTAAACAAAGTTGATCATAAGTGTATAAATGTTGGAGGATCAGTTAAAGAGATTTTACTATATAAACAGGAAAAGTCCTAAGGGCTCTAAAGATAAGAGTCATAGAAATTCGGTATTCCTCACTACACAGTGTTTGCTTCAGTTTATACAGTCAAATGCCTCTGTCTTTGAAACTCTAGCCAAGTTCCTTATCACTTGCCATAGATACATTTCAGTAATGATATACAACCAAGGAGGAAGAATGTGAAAAATTCAGATGTTGATCCTCTCCGGTAAATAACTTATTCATTTTGAAGAATATACTAATGTTAAGTTATATAACTTTTTCCCACCAGAAAGCTCTAACTTTTTAAAATAAGGTTAAATTAGCTAATCACCACATATTTTAATTATATCTTAGATAGTAGGATGGATAAACCTGTAAGTAGATTTTTGAATTTTTCTTCTTATTAATAAGCAATCCATTTTGACAACGTTGGAAATTGTGGATTTAATTCAATCAGTATTTTTTAACAATGTGCAAATTGCAGCACGGCAAGCAAAATAAAATTTTTGCCACCTAAGTACCTTTTGGAAAGAGATGACATATAAACAAGATATCATTTAAGCCTCTATGTTATGTTTAGATTTACTGGGCAACAACCTCATGCTCAAAATAAGATCTTATAGAAAGATAGGGAAAGCAGTTATCTATCAGAGGACCATTTGAGAAACCTAGGAAGTTGCTTAACTCTTAAGAAATCAAAGTCTTGGGCCAGGTGTGGTGGCTCACATCTGTAATCCTAGCACTTAGTGAGGCTGAGGCAAGAGGATCACTTCAGCCCAGGAGTTCGAGACAAGCCTGAGCAACATAGTGAGACCCTCATCTCTACACAAAATTAAAAATTAGCCAGGTGTGGTGGTGTGTACCTGTAGCCCCAACTACTCAGGGGGCCGAGGTAGGAGAATGCCTTGAGTCCAGGAGTTTAAGACTGCAGTGAGCTATGATCATACTACTGCACTCCAGCCTGGGTGATGGGGTGAAACCCTATGTCTAAAAAAAAAAAAGACAAAAAACAAAAACAAAATCTGTCCCACTATCTGGTGACTCATACCTAATATGTAATCAGTATTTAATTGCTAAAAGTTATTAACAAGTAGCTCCTGGTTAAGAATAAATAACAATGCATCAGTTACAGTGGACCTTTGGACAACACAGATTTGAACTGCATGGGTCCACTTATATGCGAATTTTAGCTCCCACTTATAAGTGAGAACATGCAGTATTTGATTTTCTGTTTCTACATTAATTTGCTTAGAATAATGGCAGCAAAGGACATGATTTTGTTCTTTTTTATGGCTGCATAGTATTCCATGGTATATATGTGCCACATTGTCTTTATCTAATCCACCACTGATGGGCATCTAGGTTGGTCTCTGTGTGCTATTTCACCATGGCATGGTGATACACATATGAGTGCAAGTATGTTTTTGGTGGAACAAAGTATGACCCTTTGGGTATTTACCCAGTACTAGCTAAAATTCATTTTTAGTTCTTTGAGAAATCTCCAACCTGCTTTCCACAGGGGCTGAACCAGTTTACATTCTACCAACAGTGAATGAGCATTCTCTTTTTCCCCCCAACTTCACCAACATCTGCTGTTTCTTGATTTTTTTAATAAAAGCCATTCTGTCTAGTGTGAAATGGTATCTCACTGTGGTTTTGAGTTGCATTTCTTTGATGATTAGTGATGTTGAGCATTTTTCATATGTTTGTTATCTGTTGTATGTCTTTTGAGAAGTGTCTGTTCATGTCCTTTTTAATGGGGTTACTGGTTTTTTTTTTTCCTATCAATTTGTTGAAGTGCCTTATAGATTCTGGATATTACTCCTTTGTCAGATGCACAGTTTGCAAATATTTTCTCCCATTATGTAGGTTATCTATTTACTCTGTTGATAATTTATTTTACTGTGTAGAAGTCCTTTAGTTTAATTAGACTCCACTGTCAATTTTTTATTTTGCTGCATTTGCTTTTGAGGACTTGGTCATAAATTTGTTGCCTAGTTTAATGTTCAGAAAAGTGTTTCCTAGGCTTTATTCTAGAATTTCTGGAGTTTGAGGTCTTGCATATATGCCTTTAAGCCATCTTGAGTTAATTTTGTTTATGGTAAGAGGATGGAGTCTAGCCTCATTCTTCTATATATGATTGGCCAGTTTTCCCGGCACTGTTTATTGAATTAAGTGGGCTTTCCCCAATGTTCATTTTTGTCAATTTTGTCAAAGATCAGAGGGGTTTAAGTAAGTGGCTTTATTTCTGGGCTCTCCATTCTTTTCCATTGGTCTATGTGTCAATTTTTGAACCAGTAGTATGCTGTTTTGGTTACTATAGCCTGGTGATAAAGTTTGAAGTTTGGTAATGTGATACCTCTGGCTTTACTCTTAGTTTTTCAGTCTCTAATAGGGATTATTTCAAAAATCAGATCATAAAGCCAGGCATGGTGGCCAGCACCTGTAGTCCCAGCTACTCTGGAGGCTGAGGCAGGTTTCTTTGAACTCAGGAGTTTGAGACAAGCCTGGGAAATACAGCAATACCCTGTCTTTTTAATTTAAAAAAAAAAATCAGATTATAAAGCACGACAATATTGAAATTTGGCTAATTAATAACTTCACAATGGCCTCTAAGTGAAGGAAGAGTTACACATCTATCATTTAAAATCAAAAGCTTGAAAAAAAAATTAAGCTTGCTAAGGAAGACATGAACGCCGAGATAGGCCAAGAACTTGTGTTTGTTGTGCCAAACAGCCAAGTTGTGAATGCAATGAAAAAGTTCTTGAAGGATATTAAAAATGTTACTCCAGTGAATTCACAATTGATAAGAAAGCAAAATAGCCTTACTACTGATATGAAGAAAGTGTGGGTGGTATGGCTAGACCAAATGAGCCACAACATTCCCTTAAGTCAAAGCCAAAGCCAGAGCAAGGCCATAACTCTCTTCAAGTCTATAAAGGCTAAGAGGTGAGGAAGCTTCAGAAAAAAACCACTGTTGGTTCATGAGTTTTAGGGAAAGAAGCCATGTCCAGAACAAAAAAGTGCAAGGTGAATGATGGAGAAACCGAGCAAGTTATCCAGAAGATTTAAGATAATTGATGAAGGTGGTTATACTAAACAACAGATTTTCAATGCAGACAAAACAGCCTGATGATATTGGCAGAAGATGCCATATAGAACTTTCCTAGCTAGAGAGGAGAAGACAATGCCTGACTTCAAAGCGTCAAAGGACAGGTTGACTCTCTTGTTAGGCACTATTGCAGCTGATGACTTTAAGTTGAAGCCAGTGCACAAAAAATCCTAAAGTTCTTAAGAATGATACTAAATCTACTCTGCTCTACAGATGGAAAAACAAAGCCTGGATGACAGCACATCTGTTTCCAGCATGGTTTACTGAACATTTTAAAGGCCACTGTCGAGGCCTACTGCTAAGAAAAAAGGATTTCTTTCAAAATACTATGGCTCGTTGACAAAGCCTCTGGTCAACCAAGAGCTGCGATGAGGTATATAAGGAGGTGTATGTTGTTTCATGCCTGCTAACACAACATTCATTCTGCAGGCCATGGTTCACTTTGACTTAAGTCTTATTATTTAAGAAATACATTTTGTAAAGCCATAGTTGCCATAGATAATAATTCCTCTGATAAATCTGAGCAAAACAAATTGAAAATCTTCTGGAAAGGACTCACCAGTCTAGATGCCATTAAGAACTTTCATAATTTATGGGAGGTCAAAATATCAATATTAACAGGAGGAGTTTGGAGGAAGCTGATTCCAACCCTCATGGATGACTTTGAGGAGTTCAAGAATTCAGTAGAGGATGTTACTGCAGATGTGGAAATAGCAGGAGAACTAGAATTAGAAGTGGAGCATGAAGATATAACTGAGTCGCTGTACTCTCATGATAAAACTTGAAGGGATAAGGGCAGCTTCTCATGGATGAGCAAAGAAATTGGCTTCTTGAGATGGAAACAATCTAGTAAAGATGCTATGAACATTGTTGAAATGACAACACAGGATTTAAAAGATTATATAAACTTAATTGAAAGAAGCAGCAGCAGGATTTGAGAAGATTGACTCCAATGTTTTAAAAAAGGTCTACAGTATGTAGAATGCTATCAAACAACATCACATGCCACAGAGAAATCTTTCATGATATGAAGAGTCAAACAATATGGCTAACTTCACTGCTGTCTTATTTTGTCATATTGCCACAGCCACCCCAACCTTCAGCAATCACCACCCTGATCTGTCAGCAGCCACCAAAATCAAGGCAAGACCCTTTACCAGCAAAAAGATTACAACTTGCTGAAGGCTAAGATGATTGCTAGTATTTATTAGCAATAAAGTATTTTTAAATTAAGATACATACATTGTTTGCTTAGGTATAATGCTATTGCACACTAAGCAGACTTGCACACTAAGCAGACTATACAGTATAGTATAAATATATCTTTTATGTATATGCACCAAAAAATTCATAACTCGCTTTATAGAAATATTCACTTTATTGCAAGGGTTTGGAACTGAACTCACAATATCTCTGAAGTAAGTATGTCTGTGATAATAAAATAACACATAAGTTTTAGAGTAATCTGCTACACAGCAATGCATAATTAATACATCTATATAAGTTTGTGGTCAAAAGTGTAGACTTTGCTGTGTTCATAATAACCAAAAGGGGGAAATAATCCAAGTGTTAATCAACCAATGAATGAATAAACAAATTTTGGTATATACATACAATGGAATATTGTTAGCCATAAAAAAAGAAATGAAATTCTGACACATACTACAACATAATGATCTTTGAAGACAATATGCTAAGTCCATATAGTTTGTATATGCTATCCATATACAACAGGATAAATTCTGTATGATTCCACTTATATGAGGTAGCTAGAACAGGCAAATTCAGAGACAGAAAGTCAAATAGAGGTTAGCAGGGGATTAGGGGAGGGCAAATGATGAGTCACTGTTGAATGGATACAGGGTTTCTGTTTGGGTTGATGGAAACAGAATTATGGAAATAGTGAAGATAGTCACTCAACATTGTGAATATGCTTAATGGCACTGAACTGTACACTTAAAAGTGGTTAAAATGGGAAGTTTTATGTTACTTATATCTTACCAAAATAAAGAAAAGGGTGATGGGCTATGAAATAAGATGACTTGGGTCTGACTCTTGATTCTAACACTTACTAGCCAAGTAACCTAGCCTCTCTGAGCATAACAATAATACCTGCTGCATAAGGTTATTGTAAGGGTTAAATGAGATAATCCATATATATGTATATATGTATATATATATCCCTATACTTAATACACAGTAAATGCTCAAAAAATATCAAGTATCATCATGTTAAAATGAGTGTGTTTTGCTTCTTTTATCTGAAAAACTATTACTTTCTTATAACAATGACAGGAAAATATCATCTCACTTGTAGCAATATACCGCCACTAAAAGAAAGATGAGTGATGCAATATTTAGAGCCAGGGATTTTGGTCTACAAAAAAAGCTATGAAAGACCTAAGTTTTGAATGGAGCTTTTCAGAGAGTAAAGGAACCATATTTCAAAGTAAGAATCAGGCAGAAATATTTGTCTTACGGCAAAAAGTAGAAAAATTATGAGTATGTTTATTTAGAGAAAAATACATTTTAACTAAAGTCCTGTATGAAATAATGGTAGTTATAGAACTCTTTGAAAAATCTAATATCTGAAACAGGTAGGTTATTGTAGGTTCTTGAATAGGGATTCAAATGGCACATTTGAGGAACGTAATTATTGCACCAAAATATGGGACAAATTTCAAGAGGGAAAAGAAGAAACAGGTAGGTTGGTTAGAGACTACAAAAGTAGTTTAAGTACAAGATAACTACGCCTAGTTTAGGCTAAGTCTATAGAAAAACAATAGAAAGCGAAGATCCAAGATATTATTCTAAACAAATAAATTACATTGTTGACAACAGACCACATATCCTCAATATCATGCAGATTTTTTTAAAGGTTTGATGAAAACAATCCAAAGCACATATTCTGTTTATTGAACTAGAGAAGCAGTATAACAGAGGACAGAAGACCACTCACTATACTGGAAGCCTCTTCCGGTTCTGAAACTGGTAAGACCAGTGGCTCCCAAACTTGGCTGTATATTATAATCATCCAGGAAGCTTTTAAAAGTTCCGATGCCATGGTCACATCCACTCTGACTAAATCAGAATATATAAAGGTGGAAGACAGGCATCGATAGATTTTTTAAAATCAATTTTTTATTTTAAATATATGGGTACAATTCAGGGTTAGGTATACAATTGTTTATTATGCAGATACCCTTCTTGATGAGATGTGCCCCTCCCTCCCCTGACAGTTTCCCACTACTACCAATCCCTTTCTTATACTATTACCATAGTTGCTCAAGGTCCACTTACAAGTGAGAACATGTGATATTCGGTTCTTTGTTTCTGTGATAAATCACTCAGTATCATAGCCTCTAAGTCCATCCAAGTTGCTGCGAAGTTCATAATTTTGTTCTTCTTTATGGTTGTGTAATATTCCATCATGTATATGTACCACTTTTTTTATACAGTCCTCTTTAGATGGGTAGCATGGTTGGTTCCATATTTTTGCTACTGTAAATAATACTGCAATAAACATGCGTGTGCAGGTATCTTTTTCATAGAGTGATTTGAGTTCCTCCGGGTATATTACCAGTAGGGGGATTGTGGGATAGTATGGGAGGTCGATTTTTAGATCTTTTAGGAATCACCACACTGTTTCCCACAGAGGGTGTACTAGTTTACACTCCCACCAACAGTGTAGAAGTGTTCCCTTTTTGCCACATCCTTTCCAGCATCTGTTGTTTTTTGAGTTATTGATGATGGCCAGACATCGATAGGTTTTAAAGATCCCCAGGTGACATCAATATGTAAAAAAGTTTGAGAACCAATTAATTAGACTGTAAGTAGACAGATCATCAGAAGGCTACTGTAGTTTGGATGAAAGATGTTGGTATCTTAGAATACAGTGTTACCAGTGGAGGAACTAAAAAGCATTAAGAGTATTCTAGATCAGGCGAAATGAATTTATCATGGAAAAAAATCAGAACAGTGGTGGTCTCAGCTGGAGATAGAGTGGAGCAGGGGTTGGGCACTGGGGAAAAGCATGACGTAGTTTTCTGGGGCAATGGAAATATTCTATATTTTGACAGGGTGTAGGCTACTTGAGTATATACATTTTTTCAAATCTCACTGAATTGCACACTTAGAATTTATGCATTTCACTGTATGTAATATTTACCTTAAAAACCTGTAAATAATATTGAGCTCTGTTTATAAATTTTCTTTTCATAGCAGTATAAGTTAGCAAGTAACCACTAAAGTAGTTAGAAACTACTTTCTTGCAATTATAGACCTGAGTAATTATATTGAGAATAATGGGAGCAAGATTCCTCACCACTGGGTAATGGAGTTTAAAATATGGAAAGGAAGGAAGCCAGAATGTAACCTGTAGTGTTGGACTGGAACTGGGGTTACCAGAACAAATTCATGATTACTGATAGGTAGGTGGGTGGGTAGACAGTTGGACAGGTGGATAGATGGATAGGATGGACAGAGAAATTGATGCTTTAGTTACCTACTGTGTATAAGCTACCCCAAAAGGTATTGTTTTAATACCTTAAAACAACAGCTATTTTGTTGTCTCTCATTATTATATTAATAATGCCTCTTTATTTTTTGTATTTTTGCATTTTCTAATGTTTTGACATCTGAGGCCTTTCTGATCCTGGAAAGACTGCTCCCTAGCTTATTCCTGGACAGTAAGGGATTCTCCTACAAGTGTGTTCATCTTATGCAAGCCAACCCATCTAAAGTCCATATCCCCCATCTACCTCCTTTATCTAGCTCTTATACTCTGGGCAGCGGCCCTAAAGACCCCAGGTCTAGGTACCATTCAACTAGGGACAGTACCTACACCCCAGAACCTGCTGAAAAATTTCAAGCTAGCCAATTCCATACCTACTTACCCTGCCTAGCCTTGTCTTCCTTTCCCCACAGAAACCACAATAAAGGCTCTTGCCCATATTTTCACCTCACTCCCTCTACCTCCTGACCAACCCTGGTGCTTCTCCATGTGGCCCTGTGTGGTGTGACATGCTTCTTCTTCTTGGGAACTCTGAATAACAGTATTTTCAATGGAAGGTGTCTTCTGATCTGTTAGTCTTCCTATATCTAATAATAAAATCTATGTTTACAAACAATAATCCAGCAGGTTGACTAGTTGAACTTTCACCACTTGTCTGTCATGTGATGTTGGTTGAGATGCAGTCATCTGCAGGCTCAGGTAGGCTGGAATATCCAAGATGGCTGATTCACACACTAGCAATTATTGCCAATTATAGGCTGGGAGCTCATCTGGGCTGCCAACCAGAACACATGCACATAACCACTTTGTATGGCTTGGTCTTCTCACAGCATAGCAGCTAAGATCCAAAAGAAAACATCCCAAGAGTGAGCATTTGGAGAGACCTAGAACAAAGCTGCAAAGCTTTTTATGACCTAGCTTCCGAGGTCACACAGCATCACTGTCACCACATATTCTTGGTCAAAAGGAAGTCAAAGGGCTAGCCCACATTCAATGGCAGAGGACTCCACAAGGATGAGAACATCAAGAGGTATGGTTTATTGGCGGGGTCATCTTAGAAACTAGTTACAACAATAGATATAAAAATAAATATAGGTATGTAAAAGTACATGTTTATATATTTATATACTATGTATATATACACATATGTATTTCCCTGCCTAAGAGGAATGATATACCAGTCGCATGAGCACATCAAACACCTAGATCCTGGTTTCTAAATACTATTCTCGGCTGGGTGCAAGAGCTCATCGCCTGTAATCCCACCACTTTGGGAGGCCGAAGTGGGAGGATCACTTGAGGCTAGAAATTCAAGACCAGCCTGAGCAACACAATAAGACCTCTTCCCTACAAACTAAACTAAACTAAAATTAAATAAAAACCACTCTCCATTAAAAGGAACCAGGGATTCTTAGAGCAAAGTCTGAAAACAGGCCTAGAGCAAGAAAAGCACAAGATGAGCTTAGAATATCTTGTTATATGAAATGCTCCAAAAATAATGGAAACATACTACAAGGACACAGAAGTCAACATAAAAGGGCTCCCAGTGGTCACATCTGAGACAATTTCAGCATCAAAATAATGACAGTAAAGGATAGTAACAGACTATAACACACTGAATAAAATAAAAATTAATAAATCTATACTGACATATATAAATTAATAGAGAAGGGAAACATTTTTCTTATTGTAGAATGCCAATCATTATAAACATTTCACTAGAAAAGCATCAATGGATGCTAAAACTAATATGGGAAAGAAAATTCAAAGAGGAACAGGCTATTTATGTAGTCTTAAAGTACTCCTTAATTACTTATTATTTACAAAGGAAAAAACAGTAATTTCAGAGTAAAGAAGCCCAGAAGACATCAGCTAAGCCAAAAGATCAAAGTTAACATCTCTAATATTGGAACAAGCAAATATCATGTGCCTTCTGATATGATACACTGAAAAAAAAAACACAATACAATTTTTTATGGAAGTTCTACCAAAAATGCAGAAACCAAATCTTACCCAAAAAAGAACATCAGACAAACCCAAATTGAGGGACATTCAATAAAACAATTGGCCTGTACTCTGTCAAGGTCAAGAAAGACAAAGAAAAGCTAAAAAATTGCCTTAGAGTAAAAAAAAAAAAAAAGACCAAAGAGAAATATGATAATTAAATACAATCTATGATCTTAGATTGGCTCCCGGACTCAGAAGAAAAAGTAGTTATAAAGAACATTATTAGGACAATAAAATTTGATTATAAGTTGTGGATAAATAAAACCACATGCAGTCTATGTAAAATGTCCAGATGTTATATAACTATACAATGGTTAAGCAATATTCTTGTTTTTAGGAAATACATTCTTAAGTATTTAGAAGTCATGGGGTACAATGTCTCCAACTTGCTCTCATATAGCTCAGAACAAAAGAAAAAATATACATATATGGAGAAAAAGATAAATACTTGATGACACTGAGTAAAGGGTATGCGGGAGTCCCATGACCACTCTTGCAACTTTTCCTTAAATGTTATAACATAATAAAATGTTAAAAAAATAATTAAAATAGGAAAGAGAAGGGTAACTTTACAGTGGTGAAACTTGACAAATATTATCTCAGACAGGTAACCAAGGTTAACATCAACAGTGATGTCATGTTGACAGCAAGTACTTTGAAGTGAATGGTGACAATGGCACTTCTGTTTTCCTCCTCTCAAAAACCCATGACCCTAATCGAATCACGAGAAAAACATGACAAATCTCAACACAAGGCTATTCTACAAATTTTTTTTTTAATTTAAAGATGTGGGGTACAACTCAGGATTAGATATACAAGTGGTAATCCTACAGGTAAAGTTTGGGCCTCCTTTGGTCCCCAATTCACCTGGTTTGAGATCAGGCACCCTTATTTTATTTTATTTTTTTTGAGCTGGAGTCTCATTCTGTTGCCCAGACTGGAGTGCAGTGACACGCTCCCGCCACCACAGCCTCCACCCGCTAGGTTTCAGCGATCCTTCCACCTCAGCCTTCCAAGTAGCCGGAATTATAGGCGCGTGCTACCACACCCGGCTAATTTTTGATTTACTGTAGAGATGAGGTCTCTCCAAGTTGCCCAGGTGGGTCTCGAACCCGCGGGCTTGGGCAATCCACTCACCTCGGCCTCCTAAAGCACTGGGATTACAGGTTGAGCTACTGAGCCTGGCCAGGTACCCTTATTGATGTTGTGTGCTCCCCACTCCCCTTGCAGTTTCCCGCTACTGCCAATCTCTTTCTTATAGTATTATGATAAATGTTCAAGGGCTGCTTATGAATGAGAACAGTTCACAAAATTGTTGATAGTACTCCTCAAAACTGTCAAGATAATCAAAAGCAAAGAAAGTCTGAGAAACTGTGCCAGCCAAGAGGAGCCTAGGGAGTCACAATGACTAAATATAATATGGTATCTCAGAGGGAATCCTGGAAAAAGAAAAAGGACATTACATAAAAACAAACTGAGTAAGTATGGACTTTAGTTAATAATAATGCATCAAAAATAATTTAAATCGCTTTAAGATCTATAATTATGTCCTTGTAGAATCTAATAACCTTTTTTCAGTTCTCATATTCAGTGATCTCTCTGTTGTTTATGATTCTTACTTTCTAAACTGAAAATGTCTCTTTCTCCTCTGGGACACTGTCTTCCTAATTTCCCCTTTAACCACCCTTACCCCTTTTGTTGTCCTTTGTTTCTTCTCTCACTTAGCAAAGCTCTCTTATTCTTTCATTCCCATTCCTTTAATGAGTTGACAGTGTAGTCTCAAATTGTATAAAGATGGCTTCATATTTTATAACTCTACTTTGGTCTTCTCATTGTGTCTCTAACCACATACCATAGTCCTAACACTCTAATGAGCATATTTACATGGATACATTGTTAACATGTACACTTGCTAATAATAACAGATTCTGTAAAGAAAATATACATGATATGAGGAGATCATGTTTCACTAATTGGAATCAGAAGGCAGTAGTTTAGGACCTGGTATTAGGAAGGCAGATTACAAAGTATTAGGAATATAGATATTGGGGTCAGACAGAGTCCAATTTGAATCCTTTTTTTCTAGCTGTGTGACTATCCTAACTCTCAGTTTATTTACCAGTAAAATGAGTATAAGACTCCCTACATTGAGATGTTATAAGGATTAGAAATAATACATGAGAAATACCCAGCACAGTGAGTAATATATTAAAGTCCAATAAGTGGTAGCTGCCAATAATGATGGTAATGCCATCAACTAGACGCATGACCTTGAGAAGACACTTAAACATTCTATATCTTAGGTTTTCACCTGTAAGATGAGGAAGTAGCATACTACATGACCTCCTAAGTCCCTTCCAGAATGAAAAGACAATATAATCCCCATGGTTAGAATTGAAGAAATATGAATTATACTTCTTCAAACAGCCTAGACCTCAGATTCAACACCTATTAAATTATAAATACAATAATTCTTACTATAAAGTATTATCAGAGTCACAAAGAAAATTTGCATAGATTATCTCATTAGCACCTCAAATAACCACGTGATAGGTATTATTATCCTCATGTTCTAACAAGAAAATGAACTTGAAAGAAGTCAAGTAGCTCAACAAATTAGATATAAAAAGAATATATTAGGGGCCATATATGTCAAGCTCACATCACTCTCAATGGTGAAAAGTAGAAAGTTTTTTCTCTAAGATAGGGAACAATACAAGGATACCCACTCTCATCACTTCCATTCAACATGTACTATCAGTCCTAGCCCTGAAACTGTAAAACTACAAGAAGAAAATATAAGGGGAAAGTGCCACAATGTTGATCTGGGCAAAGATTTTTTTGATACAACCACAAAAGCACCAGCAACAAAAGCAAAAATAGACAAAAGGGGTTCCACCAAACTAAAAAGTTTCTGCACAGCAAAGAAAAAAATATCAACAGAATAAAGAAACAACCTATGGAATAGGAGAAAATATTTTCAAATCACATATCTGATAAGGGGCTAATATCCAAAATACGCAGGGAACTCAAACAACTCAGTAGTAAAAAAACAAATAATCCAATTAAAAGTGAGCAAAGGCTGGGCTCGGTTGCTCAGTCTGTAATCCCAGCACTTTGGGAGACCGAGGTAAGTGGATTGCCCGAGCCTGCAGGTTCAAGACCAGCCCGGAGAACTTGGTAAGCCCTCATCTCTACAATAAAACAAAAATAGCCAGGCATGATAGCGCACATCTGTAGTTCTGGCTACTTGGAAGGCTGAGGCAGAAGGATCACTGGAGCCCAGAAGATCGATGCTGGAGTGGCCATGCGCATGCATGCCACTACACTCCAGCCTGGGTGAAGAAGTGAGACACCAACTCAAAAAAAAAAAAAAAGTGGGCAAAAGACTTGAATGGGCATTTCTCAAAAGAAGACATATAAATGGCCAACAGGTATATGAAAAAATGAAATCATCAGTGAAATGCAAATCAAAACTACAATAAGATATCACCTTATACCTGTCAGAAAGACCATTATCAAAAAGATGAAAGATAAGTGTTGGCAAGTATGGGAAGGAAGGAAGGAAGGAAGGAAGTCTGTATACTGTTGTGGGAATGTAAATTAGTATAGCCATTATGGAAAAAAATATGGTGGGTCCTCAATAAATTAAAAACAGAAGTACCATTTGATCCAGTAACCCTGCTATTGGGTATATATTTCAAAGAATACAAAATCAGTATATTGAAGAGATATCTGCACTCTCATGTTCACAATAGCCAAGTTACAGAATCAACCTAAGTGTCCATCAAGATGAATTAATGAGGAAAATGTGGTATATATAAAAAACAGAACACTATTCCACTTTAAAAAGAGGAAAATCCTGTCATTTGTGACAACATGGATGAAACTGGAGGGCATTATGTTAAATGAAATAAGCCAGGCACAGAAAAACAGATAGTGCATGATCTCACTTAGATGCAGAGCGTTAAAAAAATCATGCTGAGTACCGTGGCTTACGCCTGCAATCCCAGTGCTTTGAGTGTCCAGGCTGGGAGGACACTTGAGGACAGGAGTTCAAGATCAGCCTACCCATCATGGTAAGACTCTATCTCTACCAAAAATTAAAAATTTTTTTAAATTTTAAAATTTATCAGGCATGGTGGTGCATTTCTAGAGTCCCAGCTACATAGGAGGCTAAGTTAAGAGGATGTCCTGAGTCCAGGAGTTCAAGATTACAGTGGGCTATGACTGTGCCACTGTACTCCAGGCTGGGTGACAGAGTGAGCCCCTGGCTCTAAAATTAAAAAAATAAAATAAACTCATAGAAATAGTAAAATGGTGGTTACCAGAGGCTAACAGGTAGGAAAATGGGAAGATGGTGGTCAAAGGACACAAAATTTCAGGTAGACAGAAGGAATGAGTTCAGAGATCTATTGTACATCACAATGACTAATTAAAGCAATTTACTGTATACTTGAAAATTGCTATGAGAGCAGAGGTTAAGGGTTCTTACCACAAAAATATAAGAATTCGAGGTAATACTTATGTTAAATAGCATGATTTTGCCATTCCACAATGTGTAGGGTTGTGTGCATGTGTGTATACATACACAAACATATATATATATGCCAAAACATACGCTGTACACCATACATGTATATAATTTTAACTAGTCAACAAAAATAATTAGTAAAGAAAAAAACTTAAAAAGAAACCAAGTGGTTTGGCCAGATCACAAAGCTAGTATCAGAGATTTCATCTCCTGTTTGTTAGTATCCAAAGCACATGTTCCTAACACTACAAGGCTGCAGGATAGGAATTAGTGTTCTACAGGAAAAAAGTCATAGGCTGTGAAAAAAAAACAGACCTACATTTCTACTTCAGCTTTACCATTACTCGCTGTGTAGCTTTGGACAAATTATCTAATCTCTCTGGGCCATAGCTTCCTCAATAATAAAACAATAATTCATCATGCATGCCATTGAAATTTATTCTGATATATTTGTCTATTGATTTTACCTTAAAGGCTTCAGGAAGCCACCTGAGCACTGAAAATTTCTGGTGAACAGAAAACAAAATCCCATTACCCTCAATACCGCCACCTTGCTCTTTCCCTATTCCTATATCCTCGTTACCTAGAAGAAAAGCACCAGAAACCTATTCCTCTTCGCTCCCAACAAATTGACCCATATGTAAACACTTAAGTCCAAAAAGATATCATTTTGTGCATTACTTTGTACTTATATTTACAATGGAAGATGGAAGGAAGAATCTAGTCAATAATAAAATAGATCCCCCTACCTGCATGTGACAATTGCTATAAAGTCTCACTAAGAAAATTGCTTTTTGCTATGTAACCTAACACAGAAAACTGTTAAACTATCAAAAGAGGGGGAAAGGGCACTTAGTAATAAATGCCACCTAATGATATAGACTAATAAATACAAGTAATTTTAATGTAGTCGATTAGAGTTTTAAAATGCCATTTTGCAACTATCTGCAGGAGAGTTTAGCAATTTAAAGAACATTTGCCTTATTACAACAAACTCTCATAATTTACTTTATAAATAAAATGTTAGCAGAAGCAATAATCTTAATTTATATAACATCAAACTCACATCCTAACTTTGGGAATTTATTTGGAGGCATGTTAATCTTTAAACAATTTAAAACTACTCATAAAAGTATTTTCCATTTCCTCCTACAGCTCTGAATTGTTTTTAAAGGAACTGTTTCAAAGATGTTAACTGAAATTGCAAAGGGACAGCTGCTTGATACAATGGGGCATATTACTGCCTTGCAATATCAAATCACTCAACCTCACTCCTTTTCCCTTTTTTGGGCTCTAGGTTGCCACTAAAGTGGCTATTTATTAGTAGGTAAATACAGTGATGGTCATATTATGCATACTGGTATGCCCTAAGGTCCTTTTATTGGGAAATGAAAGTATTTGCCCATATACACTTTATGTTTGTGTTAATGTCTGCACTTGCTTTAACTTCCGTAAATCCCAAAACATGTTTCAAGATTTGTTAACTGGAAAACTCACACCAATCCACTTTTTTGTTGTTCATTTTAAATTATAGAAACTCTCATATCTGCCATAAACCTTAAGAGACAAAAACACAAAAGACATCCCTTAAGTTAGGAAAATAGCACCATATGTTCTAAACATAACATTATAGAATATTAAAAAATCAACCAGTGGCAATTCATCTTACATATGCAATTTCATTTTACCATGAATTATGTCAACAATTTATACCAAATAACAGATTTAAATTATGTATGCAAAAATGTATTGGCTCAAATCGTTTTTGCATTATTCCCTTAAGGTATAACAGGTATTTTAAAAAACATACCAATTATCAAAAAATAATGCAAGAATAAGTTTAACATCACCTATGGTCATATCACTTTTTATACCATCTTCCTTAAAATCTTGAGACTGAAGTCCTAACCATACAATTTCAATGAGAAAAGCCATAAAACCAGGTTTCAAAAAAAAACCCAACTGTTTTTTCTGGTCCTGGTTTCCCAGGATCATAAAACTCAGACTGTCCTTCCCAAATTTATCTTTGCTTACTTGTTTTTTAACTGCTGGTTATAAATGCCTTTGTCTTCTATTAGAGACACATATTCTCCTCTGCAGATTCACTTCCGTGAGAACTACATTCCAAATTCTTTACCCACATTATATTTAGAAGTCAAAGTTTGACTTCTAATCTTATATAAAAACAGGTTCTTAAATGTGACAGAGTTGCACAGAAACTCCACTAACATCAATTTTTCTTCAGCATTATTAGTTAAATTTTCTCTAGCATTAATTCTAGTTGGAAGATGTAAGCACTCAGAATATCGATATAGGTACATACGCCAGAGTCAAAATTGATTTTCTATCATTGAACCTGCTAGGCAAAAAAGTAACAATATGCAATTGTATTCATGCTGTGCAAACCCCCTTGAAAATATGCATACTGAAATTCTAACACACTGAGGTTTCCATACCTCTTAACACTATACATACATGTGCTTGGTTTGTACTTTTTTCAAAAAATAGTATATATAGTTGAAATTTTTTAAAACCCATGACAACAAAAATGGTTATAAGCTTGCCTTGTATTAGAACCTCTTTTGTCCGTCAATCAACAATAAGGTATTATCCTACCATCACAAAAGGAAAACCTTTGGAGGCAGTAGAGGACTATGGGTTGTGCAAATGTGCAGTTGCTAAGAAGCAAATATGCCTCTCTTCTAATCAAATAGCCCAGCTCAGCAATGCCGCTGGCTTGGGGCAAGAAGCAAATTCCACCAGCCACAAACTTAGAAACAGTCTTGAATTATTTGTTGCTGACCGCTGGCTGAACCCTTCCTGATGAGCACCATCACCATTAGCCACTACTCAGTGTATTCCATCAACCAATGGCAACAGCAGCATGCTACAGCTCAGGCTACAAGAAATTGATCAAACAGGGTAATGAGACTATTTCTTCACGGAGGTTATTTTAAATGAATATAAATATTTTCTTTCTACATAATTTGCCACAGAAAGGTCACTGAACTCTCTGTGATTCCAAAGAAAAATGCTCGACTGTCCCCTTTACATATTTGAGTTAAGATAAAGCCAACAAATAATTCAGGGCATTTTTTGATATTAGGAGCAAATTCTAATGAGCTGGCATTTGAGACAACAGATTAGCTGTGATATTTTAGTTTTACATGAAGTTATAGCTAAAAACTGATCAAATGATGCTACTCTATAAATATAAAACTCATCATGATTTCCCAATTAAAAATATTTATAAGAGTACGTTTTTGTTTAAAGAAAGCACAATTAATCTCTAATGTAGGTGACTTTGAGAACATGAATCATATATATGCCATCTTAGCTCAAGTTATTAAAATTTGATATAATTGTTGTAAATTATTTAGTGAAGAATTCATTTTTCTATAGCCCACCTCCTTCTGCTAGACAGTAGAATAAAATGCATGCTACTATTCCAGTTAGCACATGAATCATTTCACTGACACCTGATTTAGCTCTTCTTACAGACTGACATTTATTGCTCCTTTTCTTTATATACTTTAAACCAAAAATTATAAACAGCTGCATTTAACATCACATTACAACCAGATAATAGCAATTCAGCTGTATATTTTATCTAATATTCTGAAACTATTTGGCAAAGTCTAGTTTGTAATTAGTAAGCTTCTAATGTGGTGTTATTAAAATAATCTCAGTGAAATCACTGTTTAAGAACTTCAAACACCCTTATATCAGCAACAAAAAGGATTCAAAGTAAATACTTCTAACATATCAGTATCCTGCCATTATTACAAAGCAATATCGATTACATAGCATCTAATTAAATATTTAAATGCAAGAGAAACATTTTATATGAATGAATACATCTAAAAACTTGCTAAAACATGTTTACCACAGTCCATTAGAAATAAATGCAATCAAATATGATAAAGTAGATACTTGTCAAGATGAATTGTATTATATGCAGATTCTTTAAGAATTTAAGAAATAATTTATTTTTGTTTACAATTTTACTTTAGAAACAAATTCCAAATTGAATATGTCTAGTTAGCTATGTAATATGAAAAAAAACTGCTTAAAAGTTTGTAGAAATATGTGCTTAGGCAATTCTTTTTAATTACTAAAACTCAAAAAGTACTTTTTGAAATTATTCTTTTAAATTGTTTATGAATGTTATTAGGCATGACAACAAAACCATGTCATCTACAAAATAAAACACAAGATCATACATGTGGCCGTTTTTTAAAAGGGATAAAGTATTGCTGGGTGTAAGAAGGTTATCTGTGCCACTAATGAGAATTTCTAAATATTCATGATTGGGAAATGATGGCAGTGATAGCAGGATTTTAAATAAATATCCAAATAATTTAAAAACAGATATACAGGCTTTGAATGGAACAGAAGACCTCCACAATTAACTTTAAATTAATCTCTTCTGAAAGGAAGAGCTACTAGAGAACTAGATGGACTACAATACAGAGAAGAGATTCTCAAGACTGACACACAATACAGAATTTGTTTAGGTGCGTTCTAGTCTTTTCACAATAAAATTCTGCCATGCGATCAGAAATGGCAAGAAGAAGATTCTCTAAATAAAAGTCCAATAATTAGTTAAAAGAGAATTAGGATCAAATAGCAAAAACATCCCATCAGCTGTCTAATAATATGACAAATTCAGTAGCGACCACAAAGAACCAATATAACTTCTGGTGCCAAGGAGCCAGATGGTACTGCTGGAAAAAATTAAGTCTACAGATTGGCAGTTCGACCCTGTGATTATTGCCCAAGGGAGGACAAAGTGGAAGAAGAGCGGGAGGTTCAGTATGATAGGGATAAATCAATTACCACCAACTCACTACATCCTTCCTATGATACCCAAATAACAGATTCCAAATACCATACACCAGTAAATTTTTCAAGGTTTAAATAGTTCCAACAATAGTTGGGAATGATAAAATAGTATATAATAAAAAGTAGAAGATAATCTCAGTTTCTCATCACGGGACCAAGCACATTGCATTGATTACCTGGTCCAAATGCATAAGATCCACAGGCACATGCGATAAATACTAAAGCATTTTAACATAGCTCTGTTATGAAAAATAAAGCTTTTATTAAAATTTTAAACTTTACTTTCAATGACAGTATTTGTTAAAATTCTATATGTTTTCCAAAAGGAGAATTATGAATAGATAATGGTTGCACATGATGATCTCATGACTAAATAACTGACTTACATGTTTTATTTAACAATTTGTTCTTTTTTTTGTTTACAAAAAGAAGCATTTCTCAGTGCTATCTAAAGAATGCTAAAGAAATAGCAAGCTCTTAAGACATGTTCAAAATCTAACCAATCACTTGGTAGAGAAAAGATACAATGTTAATTTATGCAATCATGAGAAATTTAATATCACTTTTAGTCATACTTTTGAAATGTAAGATGGTTACATACTCAGCAATGACTGGCAGAGCTCATGCTGAGGATAATCTTTTGTTTTTTTTATTGCCACCTTCCCTTGGCCTCTGATCACTTATGAATATATATAGCTGTTTTGTATTACTCAGATATTAAGATGAGAAAATTAAGAATATCAAGATATTAAAGATATGAAAATTCAGACTATCAATTTTTAAAATCCTAAGAATACATAATTTTACAACACAAGTATGTATTGATGCACTTAATATATTAGCAATTACATTGGCAGACAGCTTTTGGACTTTGTCTCTAACACCAATAAGTAACAGGTCAATTAGAGTTCATTAACAAATATATTTAATAAGGCAAAAAAGTTTTCTGATTAGTTAGTTGCTAAGGAGAAAAACAAGGACTGACTTTACAAAGATTCTAGAAAAGTATTAGTCAAGTTACAGGTACTAATTTGATCAATGTCCACTGAAACCTTCATAATACATTTCCTAGCATTATGAAGGATTGCGCATGAATTGCTAACATAAGTTACTCAATGTACTATCTGAATCCCTGTTGTGGGTACAGATAGTCACAGTGATGGAAAAATTAATGTTAGAGGACATGCTTTACCTAAATCATACCTAACTCACTTTTGCTCATCAAACAAAAATTGTTTATGTATACTTAAAATAGCTTGTTTGAAACATTTATAAAATTTTAAATTGACATCAGCATTTCAACTTCTTAGGACACATTCTCCCATCATAAGAGGATGATGAGTTGTTCAACCTTCATATTTCTGGACTAAATAACAGACTAGCAATGTATTTATAGTGTCAAAGGACTATACCCAGTTCACAGAAGTGTCTATATTCACACAGGTCAATAGGTTTTGAATGTGTTTCATAAAAACACATTAAAATATATTTTTAGATGAAAATAAGATAGAACAGAAAGAATAGAGGATTTAAAATAATGTCAACAGAGAAGAAATAATTCATTATAACAGACATCTTATTAAAACTCAATGGATAGTAAAACAGAGCAAAAAAATACACTGGGGAGCCATTTTAAAATAAAGGAGCTACTCTTACATAAAATCCAACTATTATACATATAAAGAACAACACATATCTCATACATTTTTATCATCCAAAGGAAAAATATAGAAGAATTCCAGTTGATAAAATTCAAGGCAACAATATTGTCTTTAATTTTATTTAATTATAAAAACAAATAGACACATGATACAAGTTTATTTCTTTTCAAAAAATCAAAGAGGGACCGGGCACTCATGCCTGCAGTACCAGTTACTCAGGAGGCTGAGGCAAGAGGATTACTTGAACCCATGAGTTGGAGGCTTTAGTGCACTATGATCATGTCTTTGAGTAGTCACTGACTGCACTCTAGTGTGGGCAATACAGTAAGACCCCATCTCTTAAAAAAAAAATCAAATATTTAAGAACCTGATTTTTAAAACTGGGAGTGACTATCACAAACAACAATCCTTCCTTTTATAAAACAGGTTCTACTAATAAGTTCTCTTAAAAGTTACCTCCTGGTACATTTAAAATGTACTTGATTTATAACATTTTTTATTAATGTAACACTATTGTAACTATATATCTTGGCTTTCGGTCATCAAGTATTTAAATAGCCAACCAAAGACTAGAACCATTTTGATTCCACTGGCATCTTTCTAAAAAAAATAGCCCAGTTTTAATGGCTCTCAGGTTTAACACTCATTTTGATCAAATTCACGTGCTATTGTTTCATTACTTTCCTATTGTCTGTCAGAGACAGGAAGCTAAAAACAATTCACCCAAATAAAAACAATCATTGAAATTTAACATAGGTCAGGAAATTTATAAACCACCACATTAAGTTGCCTGCCATATGTGTTAGTAAAAAGTTGAAGATTAAATCATAAAAAATTGCAGTTATTAATTCATCTTTTAGCTACTCATAATATGATGTGATTAAATGCAGCAATGTCCAACACAACTTAAACTACTTATATGCAAACATGGGTAAAAATTCAAGAAAATATGTACTAAAATCAAGTTAATTATCCAATCCCTTGGTCATCTTGTGAAATTATACTAGCCAAGAGCAAACAATGGACATGTCCTATGTCCTATGTGCCACACATTTATCCTCTACAGTCTTATGAGATACTATAATTATCTCTATTTCTATAAATTAAGAAACTAGGGCTTGGACAGAAAATAATTTTCCAAAGTCACAGTGGCAAACTAGGATCAAATCCTAGATATGATACAATAATCTGTGTACTTAACCACAGCAGTACAATTTATCCTTGATACAATTAAACACAAAGTTTATCTTCTTTAAAGCCCTTGAAAATGTAGTATACAAATACTAGAAGTATATCTTATCTGACTTGAATATTGCTTAATATTATTTAAGCTTCCAGAACAAGACATAGTATTATAAGATGATGCCTGAATCATAAGGGGAAAAATAATTAGACAATAAAATCAAAGCGAGAAAGAATACCTGAGAACATACCAGCATTCAAATGAATGCCAAAGAAAACTATCAAGATAAAATTTATACCGTACTAGGAAATGAAAGTAATTCATGGCTTCTAAAACTGTAAATTAGGCCGGGCACCATGCCTCATGTCTGTAATCCCAGCTCTTTGGGAGGCAAAGGCAAGAGGATTGCCTGAGCCCAAGGGTTCAGGACCAGCCTATTCAACTTGGCAAGCCCTCGTCTCTAGTATAAATCAAAAAGTTAGCCAGGTGTAGTGGCACACACCTATCGTCCCAGCTACTCAGGAGGCTGAGGTGGAAGGATCACCTGAGCCCAACTGGTCAAAACTGCAACGGCCGTGATCCTGTGACTGCACTCCAGCCTGGGCAACAGAGTGAGACTCCGACTCAAAAACAAACAAACAAACAAATAAATCTGTCAATTAGAATCATATGTTTAGAAACAAAAGCAGCAATTCTCCTGGTTTACTTGTGAAGAAAGTTGAGGCAGATGTCTCTATTCTGAACTTCCTCATCTATCTCTTTCTAAAATCTCTGCCAAGTCATATCTTTCTCACAATATTCAACATATTTAGGTAAAGAAATCAATGATTCTGCATATCTCTATCATTCATCTCAGACTCCCTCTTAAATATCTTTACTGAATTCTTCAAAACTCCTTCAAGCTCAACATATTTAATCTTTGTTATTCCCTTTCCCACTTTCCTTACAGATGGTATCACTTCCTCAAGAAAAGAATCTTAAGTGTCAGAGTTCACCTTGGGCATAGTCATGAAGTCTACCATTGGTTCTACCCCTGGCTACCTACTCTTCCTTGTTCCTACCCACCGAGTTGACCATTAAGCCTCCAGGCAGGTCCTTCTCAGACCTCTATTCGCCAGAAAGTGCACTAAGCCCTGTCTTTCTTCTCCATGTCCAGTTCCCAGTCCACAACGAACTGAGTTGTATTTGTATCACAGCCCTTATTGCTACCTACTTAATCTGATAAATTAGCATTTATCAGATAATTAACAGTAATAGTTAAACTGTAAGTATTTTCTTTGCCAAATCCAACATTTTTTCTTTATTTCTATGGTGATAGTTTAACCCATTACCACCTCTGTTAAGTATGACAATTGATGTGTCCAAGTAATAAACATAAGAGATATGTCATTTGTTCCTCAACTACCCATTTGTCTTTGTATAAGCATACTTCATTTTATTGTGCTTTTGCTTTACTGCGCTTCACAGATATTACATTTTTTTTACAAATTGAAGGTCCACGGCAACCCTGTGTTGAGCAAATCTATTGGGGCCATTTTTCCAACAGCACGTGCTCACTTTGTGTCTCTGTGTCACATTTTGGTAACTCTCACAATATTTCAAACGTTTCCATTATTATTATATCTATTATGGTGATCTGTGATCAGTGATATTTAATGTTACCAGAGTAATTCTTTTGAGACACCATGAACTATGCTCATATAAGGCACCAAACTTAACAGATGCTGTGTGTGTTCTGACTGCTCCACTGATTGATCCTTCTCCCATCTCTCTCCCTCTCCTTGGACTTCTCTATTCCCTGAAACACAGCAATATTAAAGTTAGGCTAATTAATAACCTCATAATGGTCTCTTAGTGAAGGAAGCGTTGCATAGTTCTCATTCTCAAGTGAAAGGAAGAGTTGCATATCTCTCATTTTAAATCAAAAGCTAGAAAAAATTAAGCTTGCTAAGGAAGGCATGTTGAAAGTCAAGACAGGCCAAGAGCTAGGCCTCTTGTAGCCAAACAGCCAAGTTGTGAGTGCAAAAGAAATGTTCTTGAAGGATATTTAAATTGCTACTCAAAAATTTAAACAAACAAATAAATAAAATAAAAAATAAGTGGGCCCTGAACACTTATCATAACACTACAAGAAAGGGATTGGCAGTAGCGGGACACTGTCAGGGGAGGAGGGTGGGGGGAGCACATAACATTACCAAGGGTACCTGATCCTAAACCAGACAAAGTGAGGACCAATGGGAGGCCCAAACCTCACCTGTATATAGACCACTTAAGTACCTAATCCTGACTTGTACCCCAAATCTTTAAAAAATATATATAAAATGAATAAAATAAAATGCTACTCCAGTGAACACATGAATGATTAAAAAAAGTGAAACAGCCTTATTGCTGATATGAAGAAAGTCTGAATGGTCTACATAGATCAAACTAGCCACAACATTCTCTTAAGCCAAAACCTAATACACAGCAAAGCCCTAATTCTCTTCAAGCTTATGAAGGCTAAGAGATGAGGAAGCTGCAGAAGAAAAGCTGGAAGCTGGCAGAGGTTGGTTCAAGACGTTTAAGAAAACAAACTGTCCCCAGAACATAAATGTGTAAAGTGAATGAGAAGCAACTGCAGCAAGTTATCCAGAAGATCTAGCTAAGGAAATTGACGAAGGTGGCTATACTAAGTAACAGATTTTCAATGCAGACAAAACAACCTTATTACATTGGAAGAAGATGCCACATAGGACTTTCCTAGCTAGAAAAGAAAAGTCAATGTCTAGCTTTAAAGGACAGGCTGACTCTCTTGTTAGGCACTATTACAGCTGGCGACTTTAAATTGAAGCCAGTGCTCACTGACTATTCCAAAAATCTTAAAGCCCTTAAGAATGATACTAAATCTACTCTGCTTTATAGATGGAAAAACAAAGCCTAGATGACAGCACACCTGTTTCTAGCATTGTTCATTGAATATTTTAAGCCCGCTTTTGAGACCTACTGGTAAGAATAAAATTATTCCATTCAAAATATTATGGTTTATTGGCAATGTACCTCATCACTCAAGAGCTCTGATGGAGATGTACAGGGAGACGAGTGTTGAAGTTTATGCCTGCTAACACAACATCCATCCAGCAGCACATGAATCAAGGATTCATTTTGAC
Source organism: Carlito syrichta (assembly GCF_000164805.1). NCBI lineage: Eukaryota > Metazoa > Chordata > Mammalia > Primates > Tarsiidae > Carlito > Carlito syrichta. The sequence goes on along the minus strand of NW_007249963.1, from coordinate 5,253 downwards.
TTTAAGTCTTATTATTTAAGAAATACATTTTTATTTTCTTATTATTTAAGAAATTCATAGCTGCCATAGATAATTCCTCTGGTGGGTCTGAGCAAAGGAAACTGAAAACCTTATGGAAAGAATTCATTCTAAGAATGCCAATAAGAATATTCATGATTCGTAGGAGAAGGTCAAAATATCAACATTAACAGGAGTTTGGGAGAAGTTGATTCCAGCCCTCATGGATGACTTTGAGGGGTTTCAGACTATAGTGGAGGAAGTCACTGCAGATATGGTAGAAACAGCAAGAGAACTAGAATTAGAAGTGGAGCCTAAAGATGTGACTGAATTGCTGTAATCTTATGATAAAATTTGAACAGATGAGAAATTGTTTCCTATCAATGACCAAAGAAAGTGGTTTCTTGAGACAGAATCTACTCCCTGCAAAGATGCTCTGAACATTGCTGAAATGACAACACAAGATTGGGAATATTACAAAAATTATTTCATGAACCAGTAGCAGGGTTTGAGTGGATGGACTCCAATTTTGAAACAAGTTCTAATGTCACAAAATGCTATCAAATAACATCACAAGACACAGAGAAATCATCCGTGAAAGGAATTGATCAATGTAGCAAATTTAATTGTTGTCTTATTTTATGAAATTGCCACAGCTATCCCAGCCTTTAGCAACCACCACACTGATCAATCAACAGTCATCAGAAAGTTTCTATACGGTTGGTGGGAATACAAACTAGCTTAACCTCTATGGAAAACAGTGTGGCAATTCTTAAAAGAACTAGAAATTGACTTTCTATATGACCCAGCAATCCCCCTTCTGGAAATACACCTGGAGGAACTTAAATCACTTTACAAAAAAAATACCTGCACATGCATATTTATTACAGAATGATCTACGGTCACAAAAGCATGGAACCAACTGTGCTGCCCATCAAAACTGGACTGGATCTTTTAAAAAGTCGAACATATACACAATGGAATATTATGCAGCCATAAAGAACAAAATTATGGACTTTGCAGCAACTTGGGTGGATTTAGAGTCTATAATACTCAGTGATTTATCACAGAAACAAAGAACTGAGTACCACATGTTCTCACTCATAAGCGGACCCTGAACATTTACCATAATACTCTAAAAAAGGGATTGCCAGAAGCTAGAAACTTCCAGGGAGGGGAAGGGGGCACATAACATTAATAAGGGCACCTGACCTCAAACCAGGCAAAGTGGGGACCAAAGGGAGGCCCAAACTTTACCTGTATGATGACTACTTATATACCTAATCCTGAATTGTACCCTACATCTTTAAAATAAAATAAATTTTAAAAAAATCAGCAGCCATCAATATCAAAACAAGGTCCTCCACCAACAAAAAGATTACAAGCCCTTGAAGGCTAGGATGATTGTCAACATTTTTTAGCAACAATTTTTTTTATTATGGCATGGATAGTTTTTTTAGAATAATGCAAACTTTATAGACTACAATACAGTATAAACATAAACTTTCATATGTACTGGGAGATAAAAAATTCACGTGACTTGCTTTACTGTGATATTTGTTTTATTGTGGTATTCTGGAACTGAATCTGCAATATATCTGAGGTATATTTGTGCTGAAATGTAACTAGAATTATTTTCTGAGAAAAACGAGGCCAGCCTCTGAGCCAAATCCTTAGCCTTCTTTCACATACAGGTGTGGTGTTCTTCTGTGCAGGCACACATTCTTGACAAACCTCTCATCTCCTTAAGAGGATATCAACCCTACCTCCAATTATGCTACCTAAAGAGGTATATGAACTGCCTATAAGTAGTAATGCAGAATAACTACTGTCCAAGTAGGAGTCAGAGAATATGTCCTAAATTTCTCTGTTGTCCAGTACCATTAGAAGAAATACTATACTATATTTCAACACAGCTGAAATATGTATGGCTTGGTTATTCTTCTAATTCGGGAGCCTGGCACTTAAATATTCACAGTCACCAAAAAAAAAAAAAAGTATTTGAAGACCAGGACTGGGATAGAATAGTGTGAAATGCAAACTGGAAATAAATGATACATCTAAAAGGGATGACAAACACTATGCAAGCTCAGAATTGTCAAACCATCCCATTTTTTCCAGAGAAGGCAGAAATCTACGTTGTTCTTGGTTGTCACAAATGTTTTAAAAATTAGACATTGATTTGGCCAAACAAAATATATCTGTAGACCAAATCTGGAACTTGACCTACCAGTGTGAGACCTCTGCTCTAGACACTTTATATACCATCTTCATTTGAAACCAATCCATCAAAGAGTTATGTATCTAGACCAGGGGTTGGTAAGCTTTTTCAGTAAAAGTGTCAGATTAGAAATATTCTAGATTTTACAGGACATGTGGTTTTTGTCACAATTATTTACTTTTGCTGCTGTAGCATGAAAGCAGAAACAGACAATATGTAAACAAATGGGTGTGGCTATACTCCAGTCAAAAACTCTTTATAAAACACAGCAACAGGCCAGGTTTGCCCCATAGGCTGCAGATTGCCAACTCCTGATCGAGACTGTTATCTTGGCCCCACACAAAATGACTTGCCTTAAACTGTTTTGGCATTATGGTACATACCAACGCTGATGGATCTTTTAATAAAGAACTCTAGAGTATTATTAAATATGCTCTATGGGTTTGTTTACAGAATCATATGACATCCTTTTCTGAGCCTCCTTGAAAGAAATGTCACTAGATCCTAGTACTACAGGTACTAAGAACTGTACTTCTCTTGAGCACCTGGTTTATACTTTTATATCAATAACACTATAGACCAGATATGGTGGTACATGCCTGTAACACCAGCACTTTGGGAGGCTGAGGCAAGATGACTGCTTAAGACCAGGAGTTCAAGACCAGCCTGCAACATAGCAAGACCTTGTCTCTACCAAAAAAAAAAAAAGCCAGGCATGGTAGCACACACCTGCAGCTGCAGCTATTCAGGAAGCAGAGGCAGAAGGACTGCCGGAGCCAAGAAGTTGGCGACTGCAGCATGACAGTGTCATTGTACTTCATCGTGAGTAACAGAATGAGACTCTGACTCAAAAAAAAAAAAAAAGAACACTATATAAATCTTGTCTCTGATCAGTTTTCCTTCTTTGTATTGGCTGATAGCAAGTTCAGGGCCAAATAAGTAGTTGATCTCCAGCAAAAGCTAGAGTACTTATGGTATGCATTTGAGATATAAATATCAATCCTAGCAGCCTGGCATGGAGGCTCATACCTGTAATGCCAGCACTTTGGACGGCCTAGGTGGGAGGATTGCTTATGTTCAGGAGTTCAAAACTAACCAGGGCAATATGGAGAGACCCTGCTTCTAAAATTAAAAAAAAATCAATCAGTTTCACTTTAGTTTTCCTATCTTCCTTTTCCTGATCTTGATTTCCTAAATCTTTTTTTAAACCAATATACCTTTGCTGATCATCCCAACTGCTTTTATAAAATAACATAAATTAGGAAAAAATAAAACTAAAAGCAGGTCTATTTAAGACAAATTAAATTCAAATAATCTAAAAATCTAACTTTTGTTTAGCTCTAACCTATACAATTGTACCTTTTTCATATATAAGTTCTCAAAAGTAAAAGTGATTGGTTTGTTTTATCTATTTAATTCTTTCTACCCATACATTGCTAAAAAGAGAAAACAGAATAGTCAAACAGCAAACAGGTTAAAAAAGAAAAGGAAAAAAATATGCTTTTACTAACTAAAAAATCAATCCTTAAGAAAGGTTTGAAGATTTAATATAAATATAAGTAAATAATAAAAATTGTTAAATTAATCAGTCTAGACTGCCTTAACAACATTTATTTTTGCCTCCAGTTCTTCTCTCTGTAAATCAATTCAAAATTTAGCATGCTAAATAGTGATTTTAACCTACTGCTTAAATGACATTACTCTCCTCTAATGAACTATCCATTCCTTACTATATATCTAAGATTATTTCTCTATCCCAGCCTTTTATTTTTCCCTTCTCTATATACATGTTTTGTCAACCCCTAAGCTTAGTCATATTTTCACATATCGTGCCTCGTATGGATATCTGTTTTTTCTGCTCTGAGTTGCCTCTTTTTTCTTTAAGAAAACCTCAATTTTCCTTTGTAGAATGGCACCTTTCCCAGTCTCCAAGTGATTAAGGTGGAACTAAACTTCCTTTTCTTTTTTTTGTTTTTTTAATTTTTAAAAATATTTTTTATTATGGTTTTGTGGGGTACAGTTAAGGGTTAGGTATACAATTACGTTTCATTCAGGCACCCTGTTGATAAGAGGTGTTTCCCCGTCCCCAGACAGATATTTGCTACTGTTAATCCCATCTCCCTCCCCCGCCATAGTTTCCCAGTACCGTCAGTCATTTTCTTATAGTTTTACGTTGGATGTTCAAGGTCCATTATATGAGTGAGAACATGTGATACTCGGATCTTTGTTTCTGTGAGAGGTCACTCAGTATTATAGACTCTAGTTCCATCAAGGTTGCTACGAAATTCATGATTTTGTTCTTTTTTTATGGCTGCATAGTATTCCACTGTGTATATGTACCACATTTTTAAAATCCAGTCCTCTTTTGATGGGCAGCATGGTTGTTTCCAGGTTCTTGCTATTGTGAACAATGCTGCGATAAACATACGGGTGCAGGTATCTTTTTTATAGAGTAATTTGAGTTCTTTAGGGTATATTCCCAGTAGGGGGATTGCGGGGTCATATGGAAGGTCGATTTTTAGAGCTTTTAGGAATCGCCACACTGCTTTCCACAGAGGTTGCACTAGTTTACACTCCCACCAACAGTGTAGAAGTGTTCCCTTTTCACCACACCCTCTCCAGCAGCTGTTATTTATTTATTTATTTATTTAATCAATATTTTTTATTATGGTTTTGTGGGGTACAGTTAAGGGTTAGGTGTACAATTACGTTTCATTCAGGCACCCTGTTGATAAGAGGTGTTTTCCCATCCCCAGGCAGATATTCAGCAGCTGTTATTTTTTGAGTTGTTGATAATTGCCATTCTGACTGGAGTTAGGTGGTATCTCAGTGTGGTTTTGATTTGCATCTCCCTGATGATTAGTGAGGTTGAGCATTTCTTCATGTGTCTGTTGGCTGCTCGGATGTCTTCTTTTGTGAAGTGTCTGTTCATATCTTTTGCCCATTTTATAATGGGGTTGTTTGTTTTTTTCTTTTCAGCACGTTTGAGTTCCTTGTAGACCAGGATGTTAAGTCTTTGTCAGACCTGGTGTTGG
>NW_007249962.1:7957-9226 GCF_000164805.1 Carlito syrichta | reverse complement strand
GTGCTTTGGGAGGCTGAGGCAAGAGGATGGCCTAAGCCCCCATGAACGAGACAATCCCGGGCACCTTGGCGAGACCACTTCTCTACAAGAAACCAAAAAAATGAGCCGAGCATGGTGCCACACACATGCCACTCCAGCCACTCGGTAGGATGTGGCAGGAGGAGGATCACCAGTGCCCTGCAGGTGGAGCCCGTGGTGGCTGAGAGCAGTCCTCTACAATCCATCCTGGGTGACAGGGCAGGACTCTGAATCAGAATAAAAATACCAACCACCGCCACCAGAACCACAGTCTGGGCTCAGGGGCTCAGACCGGCATGCCAGCCCTTCGTTAACTGAGACAAGTTGTCTCCTCAGACTGCAGGTTCGAGACCAGCCTGGGACACTGGGCGAGACCTCATCTGGGCCATCAGAAATAAGTCAAAGTATCAGCTGTGCATGGTGGTGCAGGACTGTGGATCCATACACTCGTGGCGCCAATGCGGGAGTATCACCTGAGTCCATCAGATGGAGTCCACAGTGGCATTGAGCATGCCCCTGCACTCTGGCCTGGGTGACAGAGCGGTTTCCGAGTCCAAATAATAATTACCAACACTGCCACCACCACAATCCTTGCCACCCAGCATGAGGAATCACCCTCAGGGATAGGAGAGGAAAAGGCACTTTCCTGCCTGTCACTTGCGGGAGGTTTCAAAGTTAGCCACCAGGCACGTCTGTCCCGTGCCTTCAGCCATTTGCCCCAGAAGGCCTGCCTCCACCATCCAGACACATGCCCCAAGGCAGAGATGAATGTGAGCTCACGGAACAGGTGACCCAGTGCTAGGGCAGCCATTGGGCACAGAGTGATCAAGGCGGTCCAGCAATGCCAGGGTCAGTCCAGTTTTCAGTCACCCAGTCTGCCAACTTTGGGTTGGGGGAAGGTCCTTTCCTCTCCCGATCACTCCATCCTCCCCCACCCACACGGAAGTTTCCCTGGGGAGCCATGGATGCATATCATGATGCACATGGGAGGTGTCTTTTTTTGCCAGTCTCCGTCGGTGGGACTGGGGTGTGGCTGCACAATGGTGGCTCCTGAGGCCTTGAACTGAGGGGTTCAGGTGGTCTTCCTTCCTTGGTCGGCCTCTGGCTTTGGCCCCCAAGTTGCTAGGATGATGAGGCTGAACCTCCGAGCCCAGGCTCAATCCTTCATGAACATGAAGCAGAAGGCTGGATGCAGTGGCCCATGCCTGAACTCCAAGATCTCAGGGAAGATGAGGCTGGAGGATGGCTGGC
>NW_007249962.1:4444-7612 GCF_000164805.1 Carlito syrichta | reverse complement strand
AAGCTGACAGGAACCTGGCCAGGGAACCTTGGAATCTCCCGTACCAATGCAGGGGCAGCCTTTGGAGGGGGTTGGGGCTGGAAGGTGCTGAGTTTTGGGGACACTCACATGTGGGGGGGGTGTGAGGGGGAAGGACAGAGGGCAGAAGGATTGCAAGAAAATGGATTTCTTTTTTTTTTGAGTTGGAGTCTCACTCTGTCGCCCAGACTGGAGTGCAGTGGCCGCTCCCGGCCACCGCAGCCTCGACCCGCTGGGCTCCGGCGATCCTCCCGCCTCAGCCTTCCAAGTAGCTGGAATTACAGGCATGCGCTACCACGCCCAGCTGATTTTTTGACTTATTGTAGAGATGAGGTCTCGCTGCCCAGGCGGGTCTCGAACCCGCGGGCTCACGCAATCCACTCACCTCAGCCTCCCAAAGGTGTGGGATTACAGGCTGAGCCACTGAGCCCGGCTCGAAAATGGATTTCTTTCTTTCCTTTTATATTTCTTCTTCCTTCCTTCCTTTCCTCTTTCTTTCTGTCATTCTTTCATTCTTTCTGTCATTCTTTCATTCTTTCATTCTTTCTTTCTTTCTTTCTTTCTTTCTTTCTTTCTTTCTTTCTTTCTTTCTTTCTTTCTTTCTTCTCTCACTAGGTTGCCCATGCAGCTCTCAAACTGCCCACCTCGGGTCATCTTCTCAGCCCGGGCCTCCAAAACTGCTGTGTTCACAGACTTTCCATTTGACCGATACCCTGGTCTTCACGTCTGGTCTTGAACTCTGGGCCAGAGGTGATCTTAATGATGAGGCCTGGTCTTTGATTGGGGTCGAGGTGGGGGCTTGCTATGGTGTCCAACCTAGTCTTGAGTTCCTGGGCTCCAAACATCTGCCCATCTTTGACTCCCTGAGTGCTGAGGAGACAGGCGTGAGTCACCTGGCCTTCCCCCCCAAAAGGTTTAGAAGTCATGACCATGCTTTCCCCAAGGTGGACCCTGGGAGGAGCGAGCAGGTCCACCCTGGGAATGAGGTGGGCATAGGTTTGGGCATTCTGATGGAGACTTGCCCCTGCGCCAGGCTCTCCTTCCATGCAGGATCGTCGGGAGACTCTGACTGCCCACTCTGGAGTCAGAGGTTGTCTGTAGGGAATGGGCCTCACATTGGGGCACTGAGTGGGGTGTGAAGACCAGGTGCAGGGACTCATGTCTATCACCTGGTGCTTTGGGATGCAGAGGCTAGATGACCTGAGGCCATGGGATTGAGAACATTCAGGGCACCTACCAAGACCTCGTCTCTACAAGAAATCAAAAAATGAGCTGAGTGTGGTGGTGCACTCCTGTTGTTCTGGCTAATCGGGATGCCATGGCTGGAGGATCTCAGGAGCCCAACCAGTGGAGGCTGTGGTGGCCGACAGCTGGCCCCTGCACTCTGGGCTGGGTGACTGAGTGGAATTACAACTCAGAATAATAATACCAACTACGACCATGGCAACCATAGGCCAGACTCAGGGTCTCAGACTGCCATCCCAGCCCTTTGGAGTCCAAGGCGAGTGGAAGTCCTGTACCTGCGGGTTTGAGACCAGCCCGGGACACCGGGCAAGACCTTGTCTCAAGCATCAAAAATAAATCCAAAGATTATCCTGGCATGGTGGTACAGGCTTGTGGTTACAGTCACTTGGGGGGCCGAGGCTGGAGGATTGCCAGAGTCCAGCAGGTGGAGTCCATGATGGCTGTGAGCATGTGAGAGAATGATATTCCAATTCCAAATAGTAATAATCACCACCACTGCCACCACCACCACCCCTGCCAACCGGGGTGAGGTTTCACCCTCAAGGATGGTGGAGTAAAAGTCACTTTATCTCCTGTCATTCGCAGATTACAAAGGTCACCACTGGGGTTGTCTGTCCCACGCATTCTGCCACACGTCCCAGAAGATTTGCCTCCAACCTCCACACTCATGTCACACAGCAAAGACTTGTCTGAAGTCACGGAACAGACAGCCCCGAGTTAGGGTGGGCTTCAGGCACAATGTGAACAAGGCAGTCTGGCAACGCTATGGCCAGCCCAGGTTCTGGTCACCCAGTCTGTTACCTTCATGTGGGGGTAGGGCCACTTCCTCTCCCGATCACTCCATCATCCCCAACCACACGGACCATTCCCTGGGGAGGCGTGGATGCTCATCATTACACACGTGTGAGGCATCTTTTTTTTTTTACTGGAGATTCCATTGGCCCCCCTGGGGCACTGTGGCATGATCGTGGCTCCTGGGGCCTCGATCTGTGGGGCTGAGGCAGTCCTCCCGCTTCTGACCCGAGTAGCCGGGACTTCGTTAGCCACAGCGCTGACTCAATTTTGGATACCTCTTGTCAAGACGAGGTCTGACCACATCTTCCGGACTGGTCTCTGACCTCTGGGCACAGGCATCCTCCCACCTCAGCCTCCCAGGACTTGTTGCTGACGGTTGTGGGCCACGGTGCCTGGCCTGAACTCGCATGTTCTGTCAGCAGGGGTGAGGCAAAGGAACACCCACGACAGAGCCCACTGCATCCCGTGTAGCCAGAACAGTGGGTGCCACCATGGGCGATTCCAGTGTTTGTGTTCCGGGGATTGACAAGATCTTGTTACATGGTCCAGGATGGTCTCGAGCTCCTGGGATCCAGCGTTCCCCTGACTCAGCCTCCCAAACTCACAGCCTGATTGCCAATCCACCATCTTTTGATAACTCTAGGACCAAGGCTGGGGTCTTCTTCCCAAATGATCCATGTCTGTTCATGATGATCCCAACTCCATACACATATGGATATTCTTCTTTGTTTCCTTTTTTCCTTTATTTCTTTGAGTCAGATTCTCACTCCATTTCCAAGGATGAGGGTGGTGGCTCGCTCCCAGACACCACAGTCTTGGTCTGCCAGACTCCAGCGAGCCTTTCCCTGGCCTTCCAAGGAGCCGGAATGACAGGCATGTGCCATCATGCCCATTGCATTTGGGATGGAAGGTAGAGACTAGGTCTCATTGAGGTGCTCTGGCACGTATCTGCCTGAGGCCTCGAGCCAACTGCTGGACTCGGTCTCCCAAAGTGCTGGGGTGACGAGGCTGAATGCCCAAGCACGGCCTCGATCCCTCATCGAAAACGATCCAGAGGCCTGTCAAGGCATCCCGTGCCTGGATGACAGCCGTCTGGGGGGTCTAGGTGGG
>NW_007249962.1:0-3877 GCF_000164805.1 Carlito syrichta | reverse complement strand
CACCCTTGGGCTCAGGCAATCCACTCACTTCAGCCTCCCAAGTTACGTGATTACAGGTTGAGCCACCGAGACTGGTTTGGATTTCTTTCTTTCTTTCTTTCTTTCTTTCTTTCTTTCTTTCTTTCTTTCTTTCTTTCTTTCTTTCTTTCTTTCTTTCTTTCTTTCTTTCTTTATTTCTCTTTCTCTCTCTCTGTTATTCCTTTATTTCTTCTATTCTTCCTTTCTTCCTTCCTTCTTTCCTTCCTTCCTTCCTTCCTTCCATTCTTCTTTCTTTCTTTCTTTCTTTCTTTCTTTCTTTCTTTCTTTCTTTCTTTCTTTCTTTCTTTCTTTCTTTCTTTTCTTTCCTCACTAGATTGACAAGGCTGCTCTCAAACTGCCCAACTCATGACATCCTTTTGGCCTGGGCCTCCCAAACTCCTGGGATCACAGACTTCCCATTTGGTCAACATCTTGGTCTTCTTTCCTGGTCTTGAACTCTGGGCCGGAGGTGATCCTCATGCCAAGGCCTGGATTATGCTTGTAGTCGAGGTGAGGGCTTGCTATGGTGTCCAGCCTGGTCTTGAGCACCCAGTCTTTGGTCTTCTTCTCGTCTCAGCCTCCCTGGATACCGAGAAGACAGGCGTGGCTCCCCCAGCTATCCCCTCCCACCCAAAAGTTTCAGAGTCACAACCTCGCTTTCCCCGAGTTGGCCCCTGGGAGGAACGAGCAGATCCACCCTGGGAATGAAGTGGGCGGGGGGGTGGGCACCCAGCAGAGACATGCCCCTGCGCCAGGCTCTCCCTTTGGACAGGATCAGCAGACTGCTCTGGCTGCCCAGTCCAGTTTTTGTGGTCATCCGAAGGGAGCGGAATGGGTAGTGGGGCCTCGAGTGGGATGGGAAGATGGCATAGTGGCTCATGCCTGTCACCCCAGTGCTTTGAGATGCTGAGGCGAGAGGATAGCCTGAGTCCCTGGGTTTGAGACCAGCCCGGACAGCTTGGCAAGACCTCGTCTCTACAAGTAACCAACAAAATGAGCCAAGTGTGGTGTCGCATGCCTTTTGCTCGGGCCACTCAGTACACTGCAGCAGGAACATTGCCATAGCTCAGCCAGTTGTGACCGAGGTGGCTTAGATTGGGTCCCTGTGCTCTGGCCTGTGGGACAAAGTGAGACTCCTACTCAGAGTAATAATTCCAACCACCACCACCACAACCACAGCCTGGGATTAGGGGCTCAGCATGGCATCCCGGCCCTCCGGAGTCCAAGGTGAGTGGATGACCTGAACCTGTGGGTTCGAGACCACTCTGGGACACTCGGCAAGCCCTAGTCTCAGCTATCAAAACTAAATCCAAATATTAGCCATGTGTGGTGGCGCAGGCCTGTGGTTCCAGCCAGTCGGGGGGCCGAGGCAGGTGGATCTCCAGAGCCCAACAGGTGGAGTCCACAGTGGCCATTAGCACAACCCTGCACTCCAGCATGAGCAACAGAGTGGGATTCTGATTCAAATAGCAGTAACCACCACCACCACCACCACAAACACCTCTTCTTCCCAGCACAAAGAGTCACCTTCAGGGATGGGGGAGGAAAAGGCACTTTATCACCTGACATTCTTGGGATTTTTAAAATGTCGCCACCGGATATGTCTGCCCTCTACATTAGGCCATGTGTCTCAGAAGGTCTGCCTCCAACCTCCACACACAAGCTCCATGAAAAAGATGCCTGTGAGCTCATGGAGCAGATGGCCTCGAGTTAGGGCAGGCGTGGGCACAGTGCAATCAAGGCAGACCAGCAACACTGCAACCAGCACAGGTTCTGGTCGCCTGGTCTGTCTCCTTCATGCAGGGGAGGGTCATTTTCTCTCTTGATCACTCCATTGTCTCGTGACCATGCGGACCTTTCCCTGGGGAGCTGTGAATGATAGTCATGACACCTGTGGGAGGCCTCTTTTTTTTTGCCTGAGTCTCCATCGGCCCACCTGGGACATGGCTCCATGATTGTGGTTCCTGGGACCTCGACCTGTGGATCTCAAGCCGTCCTCATGCATCGAACCCCAAGTAGCTGGGACTATGCAGGCCACCACGTCTGACTCAATATTGGGTACCTCTCACTAAGATGAGGTCTGCCCACATTGCACAGACTGGTTTCGGACCCCTGGGCTCAGGTTGCCTCCTGCATTGGCCTCACAGGGCACAGGGCTGACAGACATGGGCCAGGGTGCACGGCCTGGACTCTCACGTTGTGTTGGCAGGGGTGATACAAAGGAATGCCCCAGGAACAGAGCCCACCACATCCCGTATAGCTGGGACAGGGGAAGCCACCACACACGGCTTGTGTTTGCGTTCCGGGGAGCAACGAAGTCTTGCTACGTGGCCCACACTGGTCTCGAGCTCCTGGGCTCCAAGGTTCCCCTGCCTCAGCCTCCCAAAACCACAGCCTAATTGTTTGCCAATCCATCATCTTTCGGGAATTCTAGGCCCAAGACTGGTGTCTTTTTCCCAAATTATCTGTTTGTTCACGATAATCCCAACTCCATTCACAAATGGATGCTCTTCTTTTTTTTTCCTGTTTTCTTTTTTTTTCTTTGAGTAAGAGTCTCACTCTGTCACCCAGACTGAGGGCAGTGGTTTGCTCCCAGTCACTGCAGCCAACAGAAGCTGTATTATGGTGGGCCTTTTCCTAATCTTTCGAGAAGTTGGAATGACAGGTATGCATCAAACACCTGGATCTTTTGAGGTGGAAGGTAGAGATGAGGTCTCCCCAAGGTGCCCAGGCAGGTAACGGCCCACAGACTTCAGCTGGCCGCAGACCTCGGTCTTCCAAAGTGCTGAGATGACAAGGTTGAACCTCCAGGCCCGGGCTTTATCCTTCCTAGAAATTGAACCAGAAGGCCTTGTGTGGTGTCCCACGCCTGAAATTCCAGCATTCTGGGAGGCCGAGGTGGGAGAATGACTGGATCCCTGGAGCTCAAGACCAACCCAGGCCACACAGGGAGACACCGTCTCTGCACCCATCCAAACAGGGGATCTGGGGTCGATGTTCTCATCGTCCTAGCTACTCCAGAGGCTGAGGCAGGAGGATCAACAAAGCCCGCAATTTTGAAGCTGCCAACGAATGATGTTCATGTCTCTGGGCCCCGGCCTTGGCCACAGAGCCAGACTGTGTCTCCAAAAACATCACAATCGTACACAGATTCTCAATTACACGTGGTGTGTTCACAGGGAATCTGGCTTTAGAGCCAAGAAAAATGGGATTGGGGGGAAGAAATGTCCCGGGGTGAGGAATGGTCCCTGGCTTTTCATTCCGGAAGATTCTCATTTCCAAGTCAGATGGTTGGCCTGCCTGGGACACATTTCTCACCTCAAAGAGGAGAGCTGGAAGGAACCCGGAGAGGGACCCTCAGTAACTCCCACAACAAAGCGGGGGCAACCACTGGGGGGCTGCGGCTGGAAGGTGCCAAGTTTGGGGAACTCTCACATATGCGTGGGGGAGGGGTGAAAGACTGATGTCAGAAGGTTTGCAGGAGAATGGATTTCTTTGTTTCATGCTATCTTTCTTTCCTTCTTTCTTTATCTCTTTCTTTTCTTTCCTCACTAGGTTGCCCAGTCTGATCTCAAACAGCCCAACTTGCACCATCCTCTTGGCCTGGGCCTCCAAAACTGCTTCGATCACAGGCTTTCCATTTGGTCGACATCCTGGTCTTCCTGCCTGGTTTTGAACTCAGGGCTAGAGTTGATCCTCCCAAGGAGGCCTGTCCTCACCGAAGCTTTTCTCTGTTTTGCTTGGGGTCAATGTGGGGGATTGCTATGGTGTCCAGCCTGGTCTCGAAATCCCAGGCTCCGGCCATCTCCCAACTCCAGCCTCCTTGAGTGCCGAAGAGACAGGTGTGAGTGGCCCAGCC
>NW_007249961.1:478668-480190 GCF_000164805.1 Carlito syrichta | reverse complement strand
GAAGGAAGGAAGGAAGGAAGGAAGGAAGGAAGGAAGGAAGGAAGGAAGGAAGGAAGGAAGGAAGGAAGGAAGAAGTTGATCTCATAACAGAATGATAGTTATCAGAGGCTGGGAGGGGGTAGGTATATGACAAGAGGTTGATTAATGAGTACAAACATACAGGTACATACAAGTAAGTTCTAATATCTGATAGCAGAGTAGGGTGACTATAGATAACAACAATGTATTGTATATTTCGAAATAGCCAGAAGAGAGAACTTAAAATGTTCTCACCAGATAAAAATGATAAATGCTCAAGGTAACAAATAGTGTAAATAACCTGACTTACTACACATTCTATGCATGTAACAAAATATCACATGTACCCCATAAACATATACAAATATTATGTATCAATGAAAAAAGAAAATAAAGACAGCAGAAATGGAGAAATATGCTATCTTTATAAATCAGAAGACAAATAGTTATCAATCCCTCCAAATATATCTATAGATCTAACACAGGCCCAGCCAACATTCCAGCATGTGTTTGTACAGAACTTGACAAGGTGATTCTAAAATTTATGTAGAAACGCAAAAATATAAAATGTCCCAAGTAATTTTAGAAAAGAACAAATTTGGAAGGCTTATATTAGCTGACTTCAAGACACTGTAATCAGGATAGTATGGTAATGATTAAAGGATATATAGAGTGATCAATGGAAAACATAAAGAAACCAGAAATAGACCCACATATATCATAAATTTGTTTTCAACAACGCTGGCAAAACAACTCAAAGGGAAAAAAATATTTTCAACAAATACTACTAGAACAACTGGATGCCACCATTGGAAAAACGAACATTGACCCTTCCTTACATCAAACACTAAAACTAATGTAAAATGAGTCAGAGTCCTAAGATAAAACTATAAATTTCTAGAAGACACATAGGAGAATATATTCAGATTTAGGATAGTTTAGTTTCTTGGATAGGACTCAAAAGTACATGAAACAAAAATATAAAACTGATGAACTAGATTTCATCGAAACTAAAAACTTTTACTCCTTTAAAGATTAAGAACACAAAAAAGGCCATCTGTGGTGTCCCACACATGCAATCCTAGCACTTTGGGAGGCCAAGGCAGAAGATTGCTTAGGCCCAGGAGTTTGAAACCAGCCCGGGCAATACACCACAAAAAAAAAAACCAAAAAAGTACCCAGGCATGGTGGCACAAGCCTGTAGTCCTAGCTACTCAGGAGGCTGAGGCGGAAAAATTACCTGAGCCCAACAGGTCGAGGCCATAGTGAGTCTGAGAAGCAGTGAGATTTCCAACTAATAAAAAAATTTTTTAAAAAGCATAAAAAGGCAAGCCACAGAGTGAGAGAAAATATATATAATACTTATATCTGACAAAGCAACTTGTATTTAGAAAAAATAAAAAGCTCTTACAACTCAAAAATTAAAAGAATCTAAAAGCCTGACAAGCCGGGCTCAGTGGCTCAGCCTATAATCCCGCGCCTTGGGAGGCTGAGGTGAGTGAAT
>NW_007249961.1:476704-478561 GCF_000164805.1 Carlito syrichta | reverse complement strand
ACTCCAGTCTGGGCAACAGAGTGAGACTCCAACTCAAAAAAAATAAAAAATAAAATAAAAGCCTGACAATACTGCATGTTGGCAACAATGTAGAGCAACTGGAACTCTCTGACAGTACTGGTAGAAATGTCAAAAGATACAATTCCTTTGAAAACTGTTTGGGGCTGGGCTCAGTGGCTCAGCCTGTAATTCCGTGCTTTGGGAGGCCGAGGTAAGTGAATTGCCTGAGCCCACGGGTTCAAGACTCGCCTGGGAAACTTGGTGAGATCTCATCTCTACAATAAATCAAAAAAATTAGCCAGGCATGGTAGCGCACACCTGTAGTTCCAGCTACTTGGAAAGCTGAGGCGGAAGGATCACCGGAGCCCAGCAGGTCGAGGCTGCGGTGGCTGGGATCGTGCCACTGCACTCCAGTCTGGGCGACAGAGTGAGACTATGACTCAAAAAAAAAAAAAAGAAAAGAAAAGAAAAATCGTTTGGAAGTTTCTAGTAGAATTAAACATATACCTACAAAAATAAGCTACCTATGTTACTTCCAGGTATTTATTTACCCAAGAGAAAAAAAGACATAAGATCATACAAATACTTATATTCAAATGTTCATATTAGTATTATTCATAATAGTCCAAAACTGGAAATTACCTAAATATCTATTAATAGATGCATGAATAAACAAAAGAGTATTTTAAATGTATAAATGAAAAAGTACTCTTCAGTCGGGCTCAGTGGTTCAGCCTGTAATCCCACGCTTTGGGAGGCTGAGGTGAGTGGATTGCCTGAGTCCGCAAGTTCGAGACCCACCTGGGCAACTTGGCGAGACCTCATCTCTACAATAAATCAAAAAATTAGCTGGGCATGGTAGCGCCCAATTGTAGTACCAGCTACTTAGAAGGCTGAGGTGGAAGGATCACTGGAGCCCAGCAGGTGGAGGCTGCAGTTGCCAGGAGCGTGCCACTGCACTCCAGTCAGAGCGACATAGTGAGACTCCAACTCAAAAAAAAAGAAAAGCAAAAATACTCTTCATCACTAACAAAGGAACATGATATACCCAATAATATGAATGAAGCACAAAATAATTACGCTAGGTAAAAGAAGCCAGACAGAAAAAATTACATTCATCTTGATTTAAAAGAAAAATAAATAAATAAATAAAAATAAAATACATTCACTATGATTCCAATTCATGTAAAATTCCAAAAAATGGGGCTGGAGGTGGAATGAGGGACAGACTGCAAAGGGGCACAAGGAAACTTTCAGATGTAACAGAAATGTTTTGTGTCTTGATTATGGTGGTGGTTTCATGAGTACCCATCTATCAAGCCTCATTGCATTGTATACTTTAAATGAGTGTAGCTTATTGTATATAAATGTTACCTCAATGAAGATTTTTTTTTTGAGTTGGAGTCTCACTCTGTCGCCCAGACTGGAGTGCAGTGGCACGCTCCCAGTCACTGCAGCCTCGACCTGCTGGGCTCCGGCAATCCTTCCACCTCAGCCTTCCAAGTAGCTGGAACTACAGGCATGCACTACCACACCCAGCTAATTTTTTATTTTATTGTAAAGATGAAGTCTCACCAAGTTGCCCAGGTGGGTCTTGAACCCGCGGGCTCAGGCAATCCACTCACCTCAGCCTCCCAAAGTGCTGGGATTACAGGCTGAGCCACTGAGCCCAGCTTATTTTTTTTTAATGAATGGTATGAGATCATCTTTATGCAGTAAAAGAGGCATCCTTTTGTAGTTCATAAGCATACTGATTAGGTATTCACATGCATGTGTGAGACATGCCACCCACAAACTTTGTTAGGACATCAACACATTATCTGCCTGACATGAAAAAAAAAAAAAAAAAAGCCAGGG
>NW_007249961.1:475622-476684 GCF_000164805.1 Carlito syrichta | reverse complement strand
AAAAAAAAAAAAGAGGCCAGGCTCAGTGGCTCAGCCTATAATCCCAGCACTTTGGGAGGCCAAGGCAAGTAGATTGCCTGAGTCTGCGGGTTTGAGACCAGCCCAGGCAACTTGGTGAGACCTCGTCTCTACAATAAATCAAAAAATTAGTTGGATGTGGTAGCACGCCTGTAGTTCCAGCTACTTGGAAGGCTGAGGTGGAAGGATCGCCAGAGTGCAGGAGGCTGACTCTGGGGTGACCATGAGTGTACTACTGCACTCCAGTATGGGCAAAAAGTAAGGCTCCAACTCAAAAAAAAAAGAGGAAGAGAAAACACTCACCTGGATTTGAAACAATAAGCATTTTACAGTCAGGGCTATGGTGGACTATGGCAGGAACGATTGATTTCATGATATTCACATTACGTTGGACCAGGGAAAGACGACTTTCTCCCTCCTGCTGCCTTGCACCTGCTGTAACAATAACTATTTTGGAGTTTGCAGACACACTGTAATCTAAAAAGGAAACAAGATACAATATTTGAAGCAAGACTGCTATAACCAACCAGCCTAGGCAACACAGCAAGACCTCATCTCTACAAAATATCAAAAAATTAGCCAGCATAGTGGTGCATGCCTATAGTTCCAGCTACTCAGGAGATTTAGGTGGGAAGATTGCCTGAGCCCAGCAGGTCAAGGCCATGGTGGCTGTGATTGAGTCACTGCACTCTAGCCTGGGTGATGAAGTGAGACTGACTCAAAAAAAGTAAATTGTTTCTATGAAAAGTAAGTCAAAGGCCAGGTACAGTGACTCACGCCTGTAATCTCAGCACTTTGGGAGGCAAAGGCAAGAGGATTGCCTGAGCCTGCGGGCTCAAGACCAGGCTGGGCAACATAACGAGACCTCATCTCTACAATAAATCAAAAAAAATTACCCGGGCATGGTGGCACACACCTATGGTTCCAGCTACTTAGAAGGCTGAGGCAGAAGGATCACTTGAGCCAAGTAGGTCAAGGCTGCTGTAGCCATGAGTGTGCCACTGCACTCCAACCTGGGCAACAGAGTGAGACTTCAACTCAAAA
>NW_007249961.1:474526-475420 GCF_000164805.1 Carlito syrichta | reverse complement strand
TCTTCTTTTTTTTTTTTTTTTTTTTGAGTTGGAGTCTCAGTTTGTCGCCCAGGTTGGAGTGCAGTGGCACGCTCCCAGTCACCACAGCCTCAACCTGCTGGGCTCAGGCAATTCTTCCACCTCAGCCTTCCGAGTAGCTAGAACTACAGGCACGCACTACCACTTTCAGCTAATTTTTTGATTTATTGTAGAGACGAGGTCTCACCATGTTACCCAGTTTGGTCTCAAACCCACAGGCTCAGACAATCCTCTCGCCTTGGTCTCCCAAAGTATTGGGATTATAGGTTTGACCCACCATGCCTGGCCTCATGAGTGTCTTTTAAATTTCTTTTTTGTTTGTTTGTTTTTTGAGTCAGAGTCTAACTCTGTTGCCCAGGTTGGAGTGCAGTGGCACACTCATGGCCACCACAGCCTCAACCTGCTAGGCCCAGGTAATCCTTCCACCGCAGCCTTCCAAGTAGTTGGAACTACAGGTGCATGCCACCATACCCAGCTTTTTTAATTTATTTACTTACCATAGAGACGAGCCTCCACTTGGGAGACTAAGACAGGAGAATCATTTCAGCCCAGGAGTTCAAGGCTGTAATATACCATGATCATGTCTGTGAATAGCCACAGCACTCTAGCCTGGGTAACATAGTGGGACGGGGAAAACGCTGGCTGGGAGCAAGGCCCCAGCTAAAGCGGCTGTGCGAGAGGCAAAGCCCCATGGATCCCATTGATGGGCCCCCTTTGATCTTTAGGAGTGTGTGCATAAGACAGAAAGTACCCCTTTCTGATGAAGCATTAACTGATAAGCGAGGATGATGTATTGATGAAACTGAAGTTTGAGACATGAATAAAGAACACAGCAAAAGCACAGCCATTAGAGATGCTAGAGAATGTTTAGTTACC
>NW_007249961.1:473609-474133 GCF_000164805.1 Carlito syrichta | reverse complement strand
GACCCAGGGAGTTGACTTGTGTCTTCTTCCTTCACCGCGTCTGATTCTCTCGCCTTAGGCCCTGACCTTTGTGTTGGAGCTGGACTCTGACAAATAATATTACAAAAACCATTCAAGACTGGAATATTCTTGGCAACATATATAAGAGAATGGCAAATTTTAAAAGCACTTATATAATGTCAGTTATATAAAAATGCTTAGAAAAACTACACAAAATCATTAATAAAAGAGATTCAAGCTGGGGTCGGTGGCTCAGCCTGTAATCCTGCGCCTTTGGGAGGCTGAGGTGAGTGGATTGCCTGAGCCCGCGGGTTCGAGACCCGCCTGGGCAGCGAGACCTCATCTCTACAATAAATAAAAAAATCAGCCAGGCATGGTAGCGCATGCCTGTAATTCCGGCTACTCGGAAGGCTGAGGCAGAAGGATCGCTGGAGTCCAGCGGGTCGAGGCTGCAGTGGCTGGGAGCGGCCACTGCACTCCAGTCTGGGCGACAGAGTGAGACTCCAAATCAAAAAAAAAAGAGA
>NW_007249961.1:470104-473225 GCF_000164805.1 Carlito syrichta | reverse complement strand
TGTTTTTTGGTGTTTTTTTTTTTTAGTTGGAGTCTCACTCTGTCACCCAGGTTGGAGTGCAGTGGCATTCTCATGGCCACTGCAACCTGAACCTGCTGGGCTCAGGTTATCCTTCTGCCTCAGCTTTCCAAGTCACTGGAACCACAGGCATGCACCACCATACCTGGCTAATTTTTTAATTTATTATAGAGATGAGGCCTCACTATGTTGCCCAAGCTGGTCCTGAACCCTGACTAAGCTCAGGCAATTCCTCTCACCTCCACCTCCCAAAGTGCTGGGGTTACAGACGTGAGCCTCCATATCCGATTGAAATGTTCCTTTGTTTTGAGTCAGGTTCTCACTCTGTTGCCCAGGCTGACTGGAATGGCATGATCCCAGCTCACCGCAGCCTCCACCGCCTGGGTTCAGGTGATCCTTCCATCTCAGCCACCCAAATAGCTGGGACTACAGACGTGCACCATGATCATGGGCCCAGATAATTTTTTAATTTTTTTTGTAGAAATGAGGCTTCACTATATTACCTAGGCTGATCTCAAACTCCTGAATTCAAGTGATTCTCCCACCTCAGCCTCCCAAAGTGCTAGGATCTTAGGTGTGAGCCACCACACTGTCAAAATGTTCCTTTAAAAAAGTTTTTTTTAAAAACTTTTAAATTATATGGCTGCCGGGCACAGTGGCTTACACCTGTAATCCCAGCACTTTGGGAGGTGGAGGTGAGAGGACTGCCTGAGCAACATGGTAAGACCTCATCTCTACAATAATTTTTTTTTTTTAAATCAGCGGTGTGTGGTGGCACATGCCTGTGGTTCCAGTTACTTGGAAGGCTGAGGCGGAAGGATGACCTGAACTCAGCTGGTCCAGGCTCCTGTGGCCATGAACATGACACTGTATTCCAGCCTGGGCAACAGAGTGAGACTCTGACTCAAAATGAAAAAAACAAAAACCCAGCCAAACAAAAATAAATTATAAGGCCTAATGACATAGTGCTATTTTATATTTATTGACATCATTTGGGAAAATTCATTACTTTTTTTAAAGCTTTGAAAATGACTTAAACTAAAACTAACCTTTTCCAGAGGTAATCTTTGAAGTACTAAAGAAAAGGCTGCCATGCTGAAGATCCATTGTTTCTCCCTTCAATTTGTCCGACATAACATCAACAAGGACAAGTTCATCAGCCAAATTCTAAAACACATAAAAGTTTTAAGTAACATGTTTTAGAAAATTTTCATACTTAAATTTTAGGAGAATGAGAAAAATTTTCATATAGATACTTAATTTTTAAAAGAATCTCTTTTTTTGTTGTTTATTTGTTTGAGTTGGCATCTCACTCAGTTACTCAGGCTAGAGTGCAGTGGCATGCTCATGGCTACTGCAGCCTCGGTCTGCTGGGCTCAGGTGATCCTTCCACTTCAGTCTTCCAAGTAACTGGAACTACAGGTGCATGCTACTACACCCAGCTTATATTCTGATTTATTACAGAGACGAGGTCTCACCAGTTGCCCAGGCTTGAACCCCTGAGCTCAGGCAATCCTCTCACCTCGGTCTCCCAAAGTACTGGGATTACAGGCTTGATGTTTGTTTTTAAAGAAGAGGTTTTGTTATGTTGCCCAGGCTGGTCTCAAACTCCTGAACTCAAGTTATCCTCCTTGCCTCAGCCTCCCAAAATGCCAGGATTACACGCATGAGCCATCGTGCCCTGCCTCGAGTTTTTAATAGAGAAAAAATGGTATAATAATAGTTTTGGGGCCAGGCTCGGTGGCTCAGCCTGTAATCCCGTGCTTTGGGAGGCCGAAGTGAGTGAATTGCCTGAGTCCGCAGGTTCGAGACCCGCCTGGGCAACTCGGCGAGACCTCATCTTTACAATAAATCAAAAAAAATTAGCTGGGCATGGTAGCATGCACCTGTAGTTCCAGCTACTTGGAAGGCTGAGGCAGAAGGATCACCAGAGCCCAGCAGGTCGAGGCTGCGGTGGCCGGGAGCGTCCCATTACACTCCAACCTGGGCGACAGAGTGAGACTCCAACTCAAAAAAAAAAAGTTTTTGAATGAATGACTAGAAGTCATGATAAACATTCCAGATACAGCAAAAATTTGTAATTGTTTTGGCTTCACATAACTGTTAGAACTTATTAGAGTTGGACTTTTTACCCTTAGGTAATTTTTTTTTTTTTTTAAAGATGTAGGGTATTTTTTTTTTTTGAGTTGGACTCTCACCCTGTCGCCAGGCTAGAGACCAGTGGCACGCTCATGGCCACCCCAGCGTCAACCTGCTGGACTCCAGCGATCCTTCCACCTCAGCCTTCCAAGTAGCTGGAACTACAGGCGCATGCTACCATACTAGGCTAATTTTTTATTTATTGTAGAGATGAAGTCTCGCCAAGGTGCCCGGACTGGTCTTGAATTCATAGGGTCAGGCAATCCACTCGCCTTGGCCTCCCAAACTGCTGGGATTACAGGCTATGCTAATGAATCTGGCCTTTAGGTAATAATTTAAAGCTAAGGGAAAGTAATAAAATCCTTTCAAAAAAAATTTTTTTTTGAGTGGAAGTCTCACTCTGTTGCCCAGACTGGAAGGCAGGGGCATACTCACGGCCACCGCAGTCTTGACCTGCTGAGCTCAGGTGATCCTTCTGTCTCAGCTATCCAAGTAGCTGGAAATATAGGCATGCGCCACCATGCCCAGCAACTTTTTTGATTTACTGTAAAGATGAGGCCTCGCCAAGTTGCCCAGGCTGGTCTCGAAACTGTGGGTTTAGGCAATACTCTTACCCTGGCCTCCCAAAATGTTAGGATTATAGGCATGAGCCACTGTGCCCGGCCTCAAATAATTTTACTATATTTAACCTCAAGCCTAATTTCTGAATTAGCTAAAGCTGATTTTAGTATGCGTCCTTATGGCCAAAATAGAAAGGTAACCACCTGTGGTGAACACCTATTGTTTTCACCTATTTAGTATTCCTTTTTCTGGTAACAGAATTCCTCTTTTCTATGGGAATCCATTCCATGTGGCTCAGAGCAGTACAGTTAATATTGGTCCTCCAACCTAGGAGTAGATGAACATAATACCAAACCCAGCCAATTGTTCCATCCTTTCCTTCTTTTTTTTTTTTTTTTAGTTG
>NW_007249961.1:467384-470006 GCF_000164805.1 Carlito syrichta | reverse complement strand
TGATTTATTGTAGAGATGAGGTCTCGCCTAGTTGTCCAGGTGGGTCTCAAACCCGCGGGCTCAGGCAACCCACTCACCTCAGCCTCCCAAAGGCATGGGATTACAGGTTGAGCCACCGAACCCGGCTCATCCTTTCCTTCTGACTAGACTAAAGGAAGTGCTTCATGGAACTAAGCTCAGACACCTGAGAGAAGCAAAACCTAGCTGCTGCTGATACTACTAAGGGGCAAGAAGAGGCCAATGTTGGGAGTTCCAAAAGAAGCTGAAGGCAGCTGAGTGCGGTGGCTCATACCTGTAATCCCAGCAATTTGGGAGGCCAAGGCAAGATGATTTCCTAAGCCCAGGGTTTGAGACTAGTCTGGGCAGGTCTATAATAAATAAATAAATAATTAGTTGGGTATGATGGCACACACCTGTAGTTCTAGCTACTTGGAAGGCTGAGGCAGAAGGATCGCCTGAGCCCAGCAGATGGAGGCTGCAGTAGCCATGAGCATGCCACTACACTTCAGCCTGGGCAACAGTGAGATTCCAACTCAGGAAAATCAAAAAGGAAGCCGGCGGCTAGAACCAACTATTATCACTTTGGAAAAGGGCTGCAGCTGGGATGACAGAGTAGAACAAAAAACAAAGAAAAAGGAGAAAGTCTCTTCTCCCCTCCAACTTGCCTATAGTGAGCTTGGCAGAACCTAAGAGGATGTTAACTGGCAAAGAGAAATATATGCAGAAATTCAGTGGTATCATCAGAGTATAGACAAAAAGCAAACAAAAAGGAGAAAATCTACTCTCCCCTCAACTTGCCTCTAGTATGCTTGGCAGAACTTAAGAAGATGTTAACTGGCAAAGGAGAAGAACATGCAGAAATTCAGTGGCAGTATAAGAGTATAAAAAGTTGGATTTGGCGACAGAGTGAGACTCCAACTCAAAAAAAAAAAAAAGTTGGATTTGGAACTAAGTGACAATAATTTAATAGCCAACACAGCCTGTTTTTGTTGTTGTTGTTGTTGTTGTTGTTGTTTTTGAGTTGGAGTCTCACTCTGTCGCCCAGACTGGAGTGCAGTGGCCGCTCCCGGCCACCGCAGCCTCAATCTGCTGTGCTCCAGCGATCCTTCCGCCTCAGCCTTCCAAGTAGCTGGAACTATAGGCACGTGCTACCACGGCCAGCTAATTTTTGATTTATTATAGAGATGAGGTCTCGCCAAGTTGCCCAGGCAGGTCTCGAACCTGCGGGCTCAGGCAATTCATTCACCTCAGTCTCCCAAGGCATGGGATTACAGGCTGAGCCACCGAGCCTGGCTTAGCCTGTTTTTTTGTTTTGTTTTGTTTGAGATGGAGTCTCACTCTGTTGCCCAGGTTGGAGTGCAGTGGCACACTCATGGTCACCAAAGCTTCAACCTGCTGGGCTCAGGGGATCTGTCTCAGCCCACCAAGTAGCTGAAACTACAAGCATGCACTAATTTTTTTATTTACTGTAGAGATGACATCTTGCCAAGTTACCCAGGCTGGTTCTGAACTCCTAGACCCAGGCATTCCTTTCACCTCCATCTTCCAAAGTGCTGGGATTACAGGCGTGAGCCACCACATCTAGTCAGTTTCTGTTTTTAAAGAATTTACTACATCTTTGTGAGTCACTTCTCAAATAGAACTCTAAATAAAGAGCCTTGGCTTGTTTAACCTACAAGAATCCTAGAAGAATAGTTATGAATGACTCAGAGTCTTTTCTACAGGGAGTTCCAGAGTAAACATAGTAAGGTAGAGAGCAAGAAAATAAAAATTAGTCTAAGAGCCGGGTGCAGTAGCTCACGCCTATAATCCCAGCACTCTGGGAGGCTGAGGCATGAGGATTGCAAGAGTTCAGGACTTCAAGACCAGCCTGGGCATCATTGCGAGGCCTCGGCTATACAGATAAATACAAAAATTAGCCAGGCATGGTGGTGCATGTCTGAAGTCCCAGCTATTCAGAAGGCTGAGGCAGAAGGATTGCCTGAGCCCAAGAGGCCAAGGCTATGGTGAATCGTGAGGATGCCATCCAACCTGGTGACAAAGTAAGAACCCAACTCAAAAAAATCAAAGGAAAACTGTCCCATCTGTACAAGAAATTTTTTAAAAACTAGCCAGGTGTGGTGGTATGTGCCTGTAGTCCCAGATATTTGGTGGGAGGATCACTTGAGCCTGGAAGGTTGGTGCTGCAATGAGCACTGATCATACCACTGCACTCCAGCCTGGGTAACAAAAGGAAAGGAAAATTGCACGGTAACTGAACAAGAAAGTAGGGTGTACTGAAATCCATTACTAAAAACTTTACACATCCTTATAAACACTTTAAAGTCCATTTTTCAATGACATATGCAGATATCATGACACTCTACAGCCCATGTCCCTTCAAATTAATGAGCTATATTTTAATGTCCTTCATCACTTCCCATTTATTGATGAATAAAATCCCAGAATATAAATCAATATGACCTCAAACAGTGTCCTGAACTACTTTTCTTCACTTGGCTATTTCCCAGGGTATAATGGATTCTAGTAAACAAAAAGGGGGGAGGCTCCAATCATTGCCCGTATTTTTTTTTTTTTGAGTTGGAGTCTCACTCTGTCACCCAGACTGGAGTGCAGCAGCCG
>NW_007249961.1:461297-467288 GCF_000164805.1 Carlito syrichta | reverse complement strand
CCAGGCGGGTCTCGAACACGCGGGCTCAGGGAATCCACTCACCTCAGCCTCCCAAAGGCGTGGGATTACAGGCTGAGCCACCGAGCCCGGCCCTTTGGCCGTCTTTTACAGCTAAGTTCTGAGACTTCATGATAAGTATACCTTGGAACAAATCGTTTTTGATTCATTGTGCTGAGTACTTAGCGAATTCTTTGGTTTTTTGTTTTTGAGTTGGAGTCTCACTCTGCCGCCCAGGCTGGAGAGCAGTGGCACGCTCACTGCCACCGCAGCCACGACCTGCTGGACTCAGGTGACCCTTCTGCCTCAGTCTTCCAAGTAGCTGGAACTACCGGTGCACACCACCATGCCCAGCTAATTTTTTGATTTATTATAGAGACGAGGTCTTGCCAAGTTGCTCAGGTAATCCTCTCGCCTCTGCCTCCCAAAGTGCTGGGATTACAGGCGTGAGCCACAGCGCCTGGCTTTTGTTTTTTTTAAAGATGTTAGATGGATGTTAGACAGATGTGTTAGATGGATAAACTACAGTTTGGGAAAAGAAAGAACAGTCATAATTCAGCCATTCTTTCTGGGTTAGTCTAAGAAACATATGTGTAGAAAATATCTGACAAAATGAAAATATTCTAGGTAAGGTCTTTGTCTTCCAGGAAAAGATAAATAGTGGCTACAGATGGATATTTACAAACTCAGCATTTCAGATGTTAAATTTCTGGAAGAGAAACAGGTAATTGTAGCTTTTAGTCTAAATTTGTAAGGAAGTGTACCTAAGGGAAAGCTGTTTATGTTAGTAAAAAGCCAAAGTCCCTTAGTATTCAGGACACATAAGCATTCTTCACAGCCTTAGTTGACCAGCTTATTTTTTAAATTGATACATAATATTTTTACAAATTCATAACTTTTTTTTTTTGAGTTGAAGTCTCACTCTGTCACCCAGACTGGAGTGCAGTGGCCGCTCATTGCAGCTTCGACCTGCTGGGCTCTGGCCATCCTTCTGCCTCAGCCTTCCAAGTAGCTGGAACTACAGGTGCACACTACCACGCCCAGCTAATTTATGATTTTATTGTAGAGATGAGGTCTCACCAAGTTGCCCAGGCGGGTCTCGAAACCGCGGGCTCAAGCAATCCACTCACCTCAGCCTCCCAAGGCGTGGGATTACAGTCTGAGCCACCGAGCCCGGCTTAAATTCATAACATTTTCAATTGATACATGCTGGACATGGTGACTCACACCTATAAGCCTAGCACTTTGGGAGGCCAAAGTGAGAGGATCGCCTGAGTCCACGGGCTGGAGACCAGCTGGGCAACTTGGTGAGATCTCATCTCTACAATAAATCAAAAAATTAGCTGGGTGTGGATTACACATGCCTATAGTTCCAGCTACTTGGAAGGCTGAGGTGAAAGGATCACCTGAGCCCAGGAGGCTGAGGCTGTGGTGGCCATGAGACTCCAATTCAAATAAATAAAGAAACAAAGAAATAAATTGATACATAATATATATTTTACATATAGATTATATATACATGTGAAATTTTCTTACATGCATAGAGTGTACAGTGATTAAGTTAGGATTATTTATAAATACTCACCTTGGGTATTTCTATATGTTGGGAACATTTCAAATTCTTTCTTCTAGCTACTTAGAAATATACACTACATTGTTGCTAACTATCGTCACCCTACTCTTTCACTGAACATCAGAACTTGTATAGACCTTCTATCTAACTGTATGACTGTGCCCATTGACTGACCTCTCTTAATTCCCCCCAATCCCTACTCACACACCCTTCTCAGCCTCTGGTATCTACCATTCTATTCTCTAGCTCCATGAGATCAACTATTTTAGCTTCAACAGTGAGAAAATGCAATATTTATTTTCCTGTGCCTGGCTTAATTCACTTAACATAATGACCTCCAGTTCCATCCATGTTGCTGCAAATAACATTATTTCATTCTTTTTATGGCTGAACGGTATTCCATGGTGTATATATACCACATTTTCTTTATGCATTAATCCATTAATGGATACTTACATTGATTCCATATCTTTGCAATTGTGAATAGTGGTGCAATAAGCATGTGAGTGCAGGTATCACTTTTGGATATAAATTTCTTTTCTTTCAATAAATAATTGGTAATGGAATTGCTAGATTGTATGGTAGTCCTATTTTTAAGTTTTCTGAGAAATCCCCATATTGTTTTCCATAGTGACTAATTGTAATTAGTGTACTAATTTACATTCCCACCACTAGTGTATAAGAGGTTGCTTTTCTGTGCATCCTTGCCAGCATGTTTTTTTTTGTTTTTTTTTTTTTGAGTTGGAGTCTCACTCTTGTCACCCAGGCAAAAGTGGAGTGGCATGCTCACAGACACTGCAGCCTCGACCAGCTGAGCTTAGGCAATCCTTCCACCTCAGCCTTCCAAGTAGCTGGAACTACAGATGCATGCCACTATTCATATCCTTTTAATATAGCTGTTCTGAGTTAAGATGATATCCTCATTATGGTTTTGATTTGCATTTTCCTAATTACTGATGCTGAGTATTTTTCCTTCTTTTTTTGAGTAGGAGTCTCACTCCGTTGCCCAGGTTGGAGTGCAGTGGCATGCTCACAGCTACCACAGACTCAACCAGCTAGTCTCAGGTGACCCTTCCACCTCAGCCTTCCAAGTAGCTGGAACCGCAAGCATGAGTCACCACACCCGACTAATCTTTTTATTTATTGTAAAGACAAGGTCTCACTGTGTTGCTCAGGCTGGTCTCAAACCCATGGGCTCAGGCAATCCTCTCACTGTGCTGGGATCATAGGCGTAAGCCACTGTACCTGGCTAAGTATTTTCCATATACCTGTTGGTCACTTGTATGTCTTCTTTAGAGAAGACGACACTTTTTAATGGTTTTGTTTTGCTTGGTTTAATTTTTTTTTCTACTGTTGTTTGAGTTCATTTTATATTCTGAATATTAGTCCCTTATTGGATGAATAGTTTGCAAATATTTTCTTCTATACAACAGGTCATCTCTCCATTCTGTTGATTTCTTCCTTTGCTTTCCAGAAGCTTCTTAGTTTAATATTAAGGTTTAGTTTGTCTACTTTTGTTTTTGTTGTCTGCATTATTGAGGTCATAACCATCAAATATTTGCCTAGACCAATGTCCTAAAGTGTTTCTCCTATGTTTTCTTCTAGTAGTTTTATAGTTTATACAGGGTCTTACATTTAAGTCTTTAATCCATCTTGAGTTGACTTTGTGTATAGTGAGAAGTAGTGGTCTAGTTTCAGTCTTATGCACATGAATATCCAATTTTCCCAGCATCATTTATTGAAGAGGGTGTCCTTTATCAAAAATCAGGTGGCTATATATAATGGGGGCTTATTTCTGTTTACTCTCTATTCTGCTGGTCTAATGCTCAGAGTGGGGTACTTAAGTCCCCAACTATTATTGTATCAGCAGCTCTTTCTCCCTTTAGATCTAATGTTTGTTTTATGTATCTAGATGCTCTGGTGTTGGCTGCATATTTATTTAGAACAGTTATATCCTCTTGTTATAACTGTATAACAACTTTGTTTCTTTTTCCTGTTTCTGAAAGTCTGGGTTTTTTGTTTGTTTGTTTTTGTTTGTTTTTGAGTTGGAGTCTCACTCTGTCGCGCAGACTAGAGTGCAGTGGCTGTTCCCAGCCACCACAGCCTTGACCTACTGGGCTCTGGCGATCCTTCCTCCTCAGACTTCCAAGTAGCTGGAACTACAGGCACGTGCTACCACGCACTGCTAATTTTTTGATTTATTGTAGAGATGAGGTCTCACCAAGTTGCCTAGGCGGGTCTCAAACCTGCCGACTCAGGCAATTCACTCACCTCAGCCTCCCAAGGCGCGGGATTACAGGCTGAGCCACAGAGCCCGGCTTGAAAGTCTATTTTATCTGATGTAAGTATTGCTACTTCTACTTGCTTTTGGTTTCCATTTGCATGGACTTTTTCCATCTCTTTACTTTCATGTGTGTCTATATGTGCCTTTAGAGGTGAAGTAGTTTTCCTCTGGGCAGCACATATTTGGGTCATTTTGTTTTTGCTTTTTATGCATTCAGTCAGTCTATATCTTTTTTTTATTTTTATTTTTTGAGTTGGAATCTCACTCTGTCGCCCAAACTGGAGTGCAGTGGCATGCTCCTGGCCACTGCAGCCTCAACCTGCTGGGCTCCAGTGATCCTTCCGCCTCAGCCTTCCAACTAGTTGGAACTACAGGCATGCACTACCATGCCCGGCTAACTTTTGATTTATTGTACAGACAAGGTCTCACCAAGTTGCCCAGGTGGGTCTCAAACCCAAGGACTCAGGCAATCCACTCGCCTAGACCTCTCAAAGTGCTGGGATTACAGGCTGAGCCACCAAACCCGGCCAAGTCTCTATCTTTTAAGTAGAGAGTTTAATCCATTTACATTCAAGGTTAATATTGATATGAGGCTTATTCCTGTTATTAAATGATTTCTGATTATTCTGTATATTCCTTATTCTTTTCTGTTTATCATTGCAGTTTGGTGGTTTTCTGTAGTGGTAATATTTGAGTCTTTTCTTTGTGGGTTTCACCAGTAGTTTTTATAGTCTCATGTGTTTTCACTTCTTGGTGTAAGACTCCCCTAAGCACTTCTTGTAGGGTCAATTTAGTGGTCATAAATTTTCTTGGCTTTTGTTTACTTGGGAAGGTCTTCATTTCTCCTTTGTTTATAAACTTTGCTAGATATGTATCTTGGCTACCAGTTATTTCAGCACTTTGATTATATCATCTCATTCTCTCCTGGACTATAAGGTTTCTGCTGAGAAATCCACTATTAATTTAATGTGGGTTTCTTTATAGGTGACCAGACACTTTTCTCTTTTTTTTAAGACACAAAGTTTCACTCTATCACCTAGGCTGGAGTGTAGTGGCATGATCATATCTCACTGTAGCCTCGACCTAGGCTCAAGTCACAGCTTCTTGAGTAGCTAGGACTACAGGCACATGCCACCACTCCCAACTCCATTTTTAGAATTCCCTGTTTGTCTTTGACTTTTCACACTTTGACTGTAATGTGTCATGAGGAAGACCTTTTTGAATTGTATCTATTTGAGGATCACTGGGCCTCCTGTATCTGGGTGTCTAAATATCTTACTAGACTTGAAAACTTTTTTATCTATTATTTAAATAGGTTTTCTAGCCCTTTCATTTTCTCTTCACTTTCTAAGACAAAATTCAAATATTTTGTTGCCTTAGGGTGTCCCACGTATCACATACAAGGGGGACCCCAAAAAACCTGGAACTTACTTATAAAAAATTGTACATTTATTCTTTTTTTTTTTTTTGAGTTGGAGTCTCACTCTCGCCCAGACTGGAGTGCAGTGGCCGCTCCCGGCCACCGCAGCCTCGACCTGCTGGGCTCCAGCGATCCTTCCACCTCAGCCTTCCGAGTAGCCGGAATTACAGGCATGCGCTACCACGCCCGGCTAATTTTTTGGTCTATTGTAGAGATGAGGTCTCGTCTGCCCAGGCGGGTCTTGAACCTGCGGGCTCAGGCAATCCACTCACCTCAGCCTCCCAAAGGCACGGGATTACAGGCTGAGCCACCGAGCCCGGCTAACATTTATTCTTACATGTTTAAACTTTCGTCACCTTCAAAGTTCTCTCTAGTTGACACAATACAACTACCAAAATGCTTTTTTCCACTGCTCAAAAGTAGGTTTTGCTTTTTTTTAATTTCTTAAAATTTTTTTTTTTTTTGAGTTGGAGTCTCACTCTATCGCCCAAACCGGAGTGCAGTGGCCACTCCCAGCCACCGCAGCCTCACCAGCTGGGCTCCGGCGATCCTTCCGCCTCAGCCTTCCAAGTAGCTGGAACGACAGGCGCACACTACCACGCCCGGCTCATTTTTTGATTTATTGTAGAGATGAGGTCTCTCCAAGGTGCCCAGGCGGGTCTTGAACCCACGGGCTCAGGCAATCCATTCACCTCAGCCTCCCAAAGCACTGGGATT
>NW_007249961.1:451312-460793 GCF_000164805.1 Carlito syrichta | reverse complement strand
TTCAGGGTATATTCCCAGTAGGGAGATTGCAGGGTCATATGGGAGGTTGATATTTAGAGCTTTTAGGAATAGCCACACTGCTTTCCACAGAGGTTTCAAAAGTTTTTGAATTTGTCAATTTTCATGCCTTTTACTGCTTCTGCTATTTTCTGTTTCACATCTTCCACATTGGCAAAACATTTCCCTTTGAGGACATTTGTCATCCAGGGAAACAAAAAAAGTCACTGGCCAAGGTTGGGTGACTATGGAGGGAGGGGAATAGAGGTTAAGCCTTTTTTGGAAAAAAAAAAAAACTGCTTAACATTCAGTGCAGTGTGGGCAGGTGCCCTCATAAATCACCTATCATGAAATCTGCAAATGTGCTGAAAGACTCTCCCCGGAAAAAATTCACTGAAGCCAAATGCAGCCTCTCACAACAATGCTAGCTGGTACACTGATGCCTCTGGATTCCTATTACACTTCTCTAACAGGGGAAACCTGTACTATAAAGGGCCCACTCTCCAAAAACTAATTCCAGCTTTTTGGGGGTTCCCCCTTGTAGACTTTGCTCATTCTATTTTTTCTTTATTTTTGTCCGAGTTATTTCAAAAGATCTATCTTCAAGTTCTGAGATTCTTTCTTCTTCCATTGTTAAAGTTTTCAAATGGATGACGTATTTCATTCAATTCAGTTCCAGAACTTCTCTTTGGTTACTTTTTATGATACCTCTTTTGTACATTTTTCATCTACATCCTGAATTGTTTTTCTGATTTCCTTGTATTTTTCAATACGCTCTTTTATCATACTGAGATTCTACAATACCAATATTTTACATTATTTTCCCAGGATATTATAAAATTCTTTTTGATCAGGATCCATTGCTAGAGAATGACTATATTCATTTGGAGTGTCAGAGGGCTTTTTTTTTTTTCTTTTTTGAGTTGGAGTCTCACTCTGTCACCCAGACTGGAGTACAGTGGCCGCTCCCAGCCACCGCAGACTCGACCTGCTGGGCTCCAGCGATCCTTCCGCCTCAGCCTTCCGAGTAGCCGGAATTACAGGCGTGCGCTACCACGCCCGGCTAATTTTTTGATTTATTGTAGAGATGAGGTCTCGCCTACCCAGGTGGGTCTCAAACCCACGGGCTCAGGCAATCCACTCACCTCAGCTTCCCAAAGGCGCAGGATTACAGGCTGAGCCACCGAGCCCGGCTCAGAGTGCTTTTTCATGTTTCTTGAATCTTTATGTTGATATGTGCACATCTGGTTTAACAGCTGCTTCTTCCAACTTTTTAAATCTGCTTTCATAAGGGATAACTTTTTCCTGAGGATATACTTACGGTGTTGGTTCGGTAGAGTACTTTGGCTTTGATTTTGGGTGTATGCAGTAGTATAGTCTCTATAGTTTTGTTTTGTTTTGTTTAGCTGTAAACAGTGTCAGTGGTGCCTGTAATTTCTTCAGTGGCTTAGCATGTGGTAATGGAGGCTATGATGAAGTTTTGCTGGGGACTGAGACACCAGGTGGTCTACTCTTCAGGCCTCAGTGGTGACAACAGTGGGCTGAGCATGACTATCCTTGGGCCACCAGTGTTGGGAGCCGGCCATGGAGGCCCACTGAGCGTTAGGGATCAGGGAGGGCCGTGGACCTCGAGACTGCTAGGACGTGTTCGGGAGCCGTAGACCCCATTTTCCTCCCCCTTTTGCCATGCAGCACAAATAACCTAAAGGAACTCTGCTGGCCTAAGCTGAAGGCTCTGTGACTGTGACAGGCATGGCTCACTCTAGAAACCCATTGTTCCTGTTTCCCATAAACTGCGGTTTAGGCATAGGTATTAGATATAATTCAAACTCAGGTCACATTTGGGAGCCTTTTATACGGTACAAGCTTCTTTATAAGATTTAAAAGAATATTTGTAGAATTAGTATATACTTATGGAGAGCTGTTTTCAGCTTTTCAATGGTATAGATGATTGTCAAGAGTTGCCCAGCACAGAGTTTGGGCTGGGCCACATTCCTGAGAGCCCAGCACGTACTTTGGACTGGGCTGCATTCTTTTAGGCCAGCTTTAGCTACAGTTAGTGTCAGGTCTCTTTTCTACCTATTATAGAAATTGAATTTATTTTATTCATAGAAGGTATTGTAGAATAGGTCATGCTACGAATCATGTTAGTTCATACATAATCAATCATAATATTTTTAGGTTTAATTAGAATATAGTTAACTTTAAGAATTTTCATCGTCTCCACTTTCTACTATCGAAGTTTTTGCCTTAGTACATTTACAATTTACATTTAGGTTTTAGAAGCTTTGCTGCTGCTAATCAACTTTATATATTAGAATTAAGAATTGAAAAACTTTCATAGAAATTAGGATAGACATATAAGACTTTGGAATAGCCATTTTGTTAAGAGATTGTAGTCTATTATTCCAAAAGGTGGCCCACCGTGGACCTTGGACTGGGCCACATCCTGTAGGGCCCAGTGTGATCTTTGGACTGGGCCACATTTCTTTAGGAAATTGGCTTAAGCTATAATTAAGAGCTTCCGTAGCATTGTATAAGTGGTAGAGTTTAATTTAGTCGTCATGGGTATTGAGTGAGCTTTAGAAGTTATTGATTATCAGAACATCATTAGACTAGTAAGGATTGTTACACTGCTTTTGAAGAACATTAACTAGCAAAGGGAACAATGAGAGGATCTTGGGGTTTGTTCCTCCTCACACCTAAGCATCTGGTGGGTAGGGGATGCCCCCCCGCACCTGGCTTTGTGTTCACATGAAAGACTTGTGAGACTGCCTGTCTACAATTTGGGGATAAATACCTGCTGTAACTTTCAATAAACGGCTTCTGCTCATTTCACTGAACAGTTGTCCACTTTCTTTCTTTCTCTTTCTTCCTCTTTATATCTATCCTTCCATCTTTCTTTCTTTTAATATCTATCCCTACAGATTCGCCGACGCCACCACATCTTCCAAGGGACTCCCCAAAACTTGCAGGGGCTGGCCCCCCACACCACAGGATGACATATGCCAGCACTGGTGTTAGTACAGGCAGGTCAATTTTTGGGTCTCAAATTGGTCTGAGTGCCAGGAATGGTAGCAGTCAGTTGGATGGGCATGGAATGAGTGTTGGTAGTATCAGTGGTGGTACAACACTCTGGCACCCAAGTGGCCTACGCTGGTGTTGGTGATGGCTGCAATTGCCCAAGTGGTATGTGCAAGAAAGCGCCAGTGGTGGTGGTAGTGTCAGGTTGGGTTACTCCAACTTCAGATCTCAAAGGAATTCTCAGGTGTAAATGGTGGTAGACTGTGCTGGGTGATCCGCAGGTGCTTTGATGGCATGCTCAGGTCCTAGGAGTCAAGCCAAGCAGTTCTGCTCTCAGGGACCCTGGTGGTATGTGCAGGCACTGGTTGTGGTTGGTTTGGGCAGAGTGATCCCCAGACTGCTGGCAGAATGCTTAGTTGGGGACAGCAGCAGCTGTACTACAACCCTACTACTGGGAAGGTTGAGGCTGCTTTCAGTGGGAGAGGTGGCTAGAGAGTGCAAGATTCACTAGTACCTTGGCCTACTCACAGCAGCCTGCAGCCAAGGGCAGTTGCAGACAGTGGAATTTACCCTTGTGGCACATAAAAATGCATAGCCACCCCTCTGCTGGGAGGGGTGGAGGATCACTGCTAGTAGCAGCAGCTGCAGATGGGGAGTGTCAATAGGGTCCCAGGGATGTGGACATGCAGGGACTCTGGGGCCCCAGGACAGGACACAATCTGGTGGGGGCTGGACTCTCAAAAAGGCACACGCTACATATGCTTAGGACTTGAGGGTTTGTGCGACTTAGTACGAGCTCCCTCCCTGGAGTAATGCCATTGCTCAGTCTCCAGGCAGTTTCCTATATTAGTTTCAGGGCCTGTGTGGATCAAGGGGCTCTTCCATGGCTAGAATTATAGGAGTTCACTACAGGAATGTGGACCACTGAAGGGGGAAGGGAGCTCTCAATTACCCTCTCCTTGCATTAGGGAGCTTCTCCAAGCTCCCTGCTGAACCCAGCTGAGAAGACCTGGCTTTCCCTCTCCCTCCTTGCTTTTGGTGCTTTTCACCACTTCTTTGTTGAATTCCAGTGTTCCCTCTTAGATGATGTCTTAGAAGTGTGATTATCTCCTTGTAATTTTGGCTCCTCTAGAGAACTGGCAAGTATCAGATATATCTAATCAGCCATCTTGAAGCCCCTTAGTGGTTTGGGGTTTTCTTGGGTTTTTTTTTTTTTTTTCAGTCTATGAGTCTCACTTTGTCACCCAGGCTGGAGTGCAGTGGTGTGCTCATGGGTACCACAGCCCCAGCATACTAGGATCAGACAATCCTTCTGCCTCAAGCTTCCAAGTAGCTGGAACTAGACTACAGGTGTGCACCACCAAACATGGCTAATTTTTTTTTTTTTTAGTAGACATAGGTCTTGCCAAGTTGCCCAGGCTGGTCTCAAACCCCTGAGCTTAGGCAATCCTCTTGCCTCCACCTCCCAAAGTGCTGGAATTACAGGTGTGAGTCACCTTGCCCAGCCAACTGTGTTACAGCTACAAATCCATATCCTTCAGTTTCACATTTTTGCTTATCTTTTTAATAATGTTCTTGTTTCTTACTGAAACATTAATCACCTACTAGACCTCCTGATTGATTCTCTAACTTCACCTCCTTTCTCTTCTATAGTCCATCTTTGTTTTCTAGTAACCCAGAGTGAGTAAGAAGATTCATACCTCACTCCAACATGTAGACTTTCACTTAACTCTACTGCTTTCAGTAAGATCCCTGTCATCTACTGTCCTTGGTGTCTTGAGTTCAAAACTTGTCTGATTCAATTTCTCCAAAGAATAAACTCCTTCCCCCTTAGCTGCTGTGGGATGTGGTTGATTAAAGTACAGAAGAGAATCTGGCGTTTTCCCTTCTCCTCACATAAACTTTTAAACAACCCTCCTGCTTTTAGCCCCATCCCTTAACTCCATCTTGTGAGGCACCTGGCACTTCCAATTTATAAGCCTTTCTGGGATTCTAGAACCAGCTTTCCTGCTTCTTGTCATCTCCCTTTGGAGGTTTCCAAAAAGCGTCTAAATAATATAATAAAGCATTTATTAACAGCACAGGACCTGTGTTCAGATTGCCAAGGTTTGAATCCTTGCTCCCCCACCTACTAGCCATTTGATCATGAGCAAGTTATTTAACATCTGTGCTTCAATATTCTTATTTACAAATAGAAATGATAGCACTACCAACCTCTTTAGGCTGTTGTGAAGATTAAATAGTATCCTTAAAAGATTTCAAGAGGCAAAAGTCTTATACACTGAAAACTACAAAACATTGCTCAAACAAGTTAAAGACATAAATAAAAAGACATTCTCATGTTCGTGGATTAGGAGACTTAATATTGTTAAAATGTCAATACTACCCACCCAAAGCTATCTACAGATTTAATGCGATATCTGTCATAAGCTCAATGGAGCCAGGTGTAGTGGCTCACACCTGTAATTCCAGCACTTTGGAATGCAAAGGTGAGAGGACTGCCTGAGCCCAAGGGTTCTGGACCAGCCTGAGCAACTTGGTGAGAGTTCCTCTCTACAATAAATCAAAAAATTAGCCATGCCTGGTAGCACGTGCCATAGTTCCAACTACTTGGAAGGCTGAGGTGGGAGGATGGCTGAGGCCCAGTAGTTCGATGCTGTGGTGGCCGTGAGTGTGCTACTTCACTCCAGCCTGGGTGATGGAGTGAGACTCCGACTCAAAAAACAAAACAAAACAAATGGACACAGTCAGCTGAGTGTGTTGCCTCACACCTGTAATCCAAGCACTTTGGGAAGATGAGAAGGAAGGATCTCTTGAGGCCAGGAGTTCAAGACCAGCCTGGACAACACAGTGAGACCCCATCTCTTAAAAAAAGCACTCACTTGCTTTTCAACCACAGGATGAACTTCTCACTTACCTTCAATAAGATACTAATGGCACAAGCCATGCCTACAGCACCAACTCCAACAATGGTGATTTTACACTGAGAGTCTTTATCTTCCGCAGCCAAATTCTCAATAAGCTGCTCCTTGACCGTCGCCATTTGGTGAACCTGGCAGGGATAACTCGATTTCAGAGGAATCTGACTCCTTAAATTAATCACTCACAGCTACGACGTGTAAACCCCACCTCAGCATCTAACTACCTCTTGGTTGTAGGCTGCAGAATGCTAGAGCCGGGGGTGAGGGAAAGCCAAAGAAAGAACGTCTTGGCCAAAGGGTGAGGGAAGGTAAAGCAAGGACCAGCCTATCCAGCCACGGTGGGAACTGGAGCACCAACAGGCCTTTTGGTTTCCCCCCACCCCCGGCCGCCACTTTCACCCCAGTACCAGAAGATCACAGATGCCTGCTTGACGCAACTCAGCCGAGATGACCCAAAAGAGCCAGGCACCACCTGTAAGGAAGGCACAAAAGCCACA
The DNA here is from genome assembly GCF_000164805.1 of Carlito syrichta. Taxonomy (NCBI): domain Eukaryota; kingdom Metazoa; phylum Chordata; class Mammalia; order Primates; family Tarsiidae; genus Carlito; species Carlito syrichta. Next base: position 454,354 of record NW_007249961.1, on the reverse strand, counting down.
TCAGAAGGATACACCAACGACAGTCGAGGCGCGAAGCCCGGCGACGGTTACACCGCGTGCGTCGCCCGCCCCGCACGCCCCACGCACGCTTCACGCACGACCTGCGTCCGCACGCAAGCTCCGCCCCTCAGCCGCCCCGGCGCAGGCGCATTGCCAAGCGCTGGACCATCCAATGGGCCTGAGCTGGCTGGCTGGGTGGTGTCGGTCACGTCACTGAAATGTTGCTGTTAGGCATTCTGGACGGGCCCCAGGAGTGTGCAAGACGGGGATATCGGAGTGCTGTTTCATTTCCCTCCGCTGCTCTAGGCCTGGGACTGATTTTAGGACCCAGGCTGTTTTGGAGACCCCACCACCAACCCCTGGGGAAAGAACTCTCCAGGGCGCGCCTGCTGTTCTTAGGGCGGTGCCAGTTTTCGACGGCGTCCTATGGAGGTTGTTTCCAGATGGCTTCCAAATCCTGAAGACACTGTCGTTGGTTGAGATGAGACCCACACTGGGCTGCTAGCTTGGGAAGTGCCTTGGCGGATCTCGTGGCCTGCACTGGCCTATCTTTACTGCTTTCTAAAAGGCCATGCTGAACGGACCTGGGCTTCCAGGATGCAAAGGAATTTAAGGAAAAGGTGGGCGTGGGAATGGCCAGTCTGAATTTGAGGAACATCCTTTTTGATGGTGCACTTATCCCACCCTTGTTCACGCATTTATCTCCAGGAATTTTAAGCATTGTCCCTTTTTTTTGCAGGTGGCGGCGAGCGCGAAGGCTTCGGGCACACTGCGAGAGTACAAGGTAACGGAGCGCTCCCTGCCCACCCCCGGGTGCCACACGTCCCCTGCTCTACCGCAGGCTCATTTTCGCCCCAAACCACGTGGTCGGTCGCCAAGTCTCGCTTCTGATAATTTGTGTCCCAACTGAAGAAGATGAAAAAGCCCTTCTACAGCAGGCAGGTGTTCGAGAAGTCCCCTCTGCGGGTGAAAAACTTCAGCATTTGGCTGTGCCACGACTCGTGCAGCGGCACCCACAACATGTACCGCGAGTAGGGCGACCTGATCACCGCCGGCGACATCACCCAGTGCTGCCGAGACATGGGCGCCCGGCAGCGCTGCCACTCCATCCAGGTCTTGAAGGCGGAGGAGATTGCTGCCAGCAAGTGCCGCCGGCCGGCAGTCAAGCAGTTCCACGACTCCAAGATCAAGTTCCCGCTTGTCCACCGAGTCCTGCATCGCTAGCACAAGCCGCGCTTCACCACCTTCTTCTAGGGCCTCCCAGCCCCCAATAAACCCCTGAACACCCGGGGTAAGAAAAAGGAATTATTAAATTCAGGACCGAATGCTGAAATAAAGTTTGAATTTCTCTTGAGAAAGCAGAGGGTAGGTCTGCAACGAAAAGGACACGACTAATTTTCTGGGACTGCTTTTAATTTACCTCAGGAATTTATTTATAACTCACAGAAGGGGACACAACCTCCTCCATCATCTTTTGGTATTTGCGTTTGAACGTTTTTCAGAAATCTAAAGGATAACTCATTTTCCATATACTAGACTGTAGCGTTTGTTTTTAATGTAGTTCAGATTATGCTATAACACTGCTTTATACCCTCTAGTGGCTTTCCATTATACTTCGAATAACCAATTTTTACCACAACCTAGAAGATCTTCAAAATTTAGCTCCGTCTACCCCTCCAGCCTCATCTCAGGACACTGTCACCATACTTTCATCCTTCTATGCTTTGGACAGATTTGTCTTGGCACGGGACTTTTTCCTGTTCTCTGTATATTCCCCCAGCCCTTCTCAAGGTTAATTCTTCATTTTCAGTTTTGGGCACAAATGGCATTTCCTCTAGTTTTCCTCAACCAGTGTGCCAACTATTACCACTTGCCTTATCTCTCTACTGTTTCTCTTTTTTTTTATGTATGTCAATCTTTTAAACTATTTATATGTTGTAGATTTTATTTGATTTTTTTGTTTTGTTTTTGTTTTTTTTTTGAGTTGGAGTTTCACTCTGTTGCACAGACTGGAGTGCAGTGGCCGCTCCCGGCCACCGCAGCCTCGACCCGCTGGGCTCCGGTGATCCTTCCGCCTCAGCCTTCCAAGTAGCTGGAACTACAGGCGCCGCTACCACGCCTGTCTAATTTTTGAGTTATTGTAGATATGAGGTCTCGCCAAGTTGCCCAGGCAGGTCTCAAACCCGCGGGCTCAGGCAATCCACTCACCTCAGCCTCCCAAAGGCACGCAATTACAGGCTGAGCCACTGAGCCCTGCTCTACTGTTTCTCTTAAGACACTTCTCAGGCAACTGCCAACCCCCAAGCTAGAGGTCCCCTGTAGCACACAGGAACAGCAGCCACTTAGTTTCGTACCACCACTTGCATATGTTCTTCCGCAGCAAGCTCATTTACTGTAGGGCTGAGAGGGCGACGCTGATGGCCTGGGTAATCCACAAAAATTCAAGCTCTACACCTGCCTCAGGGCCCTGGTGGCCAAGAAAGGTATCTTCTTGATAGTGACCAAACTCGCATGCATCTTGTCCAAGTACTCCAAACCTGTGCAAGTACTCCAGACTTATCATTTTGTTTACTTGATTGCAGTAATGTAAGTATCGAACCAAGATCTGTCTTTATTGACTCTTGTATATCACAACATAAACAAAATTATATAGGGCACTCAGTATTCTTTTACTTTTTTTTTTTTTGGACAGTCTCACTCTGTTGTGCAAGCTGGAGGGCAGTGGTGCGATCGTAGCTCACCATAACCATGAATTCCTGACCTCAAGCAATCCTCTTGCGTCACAAAGTGATGAGTTACAAGTACGAGCCACTGCACCGAGGTTCAGTAAAGAATTTTGAAAGAATATGAGGCTGGGTACGGTGGCTCATGCCTATAATTCCAGTACTTTGGGAGACTGAGGCGAGAGGATTGCCTGAGCCCGTGGGTTCGAGACCCACCTGGACAACTTGGTGAGACCTCATCTCTACAATAAATCAAAAAATTAGCCGGGCGTGGTAGCACGCGCCTGTAGTTCCAGCTACTTGGAAGGCTGAGGAGGAA
>NW_007249961.1:449393-451131 GCF_000164805.1 Carlito syrichta | reverse complement strand
TAGAAATCACGTAACAGCAAAGGTCAACCTGTTATATATTTAACTATAGCCAAGTACACTTTAGCAAATATTTTCTGCCACAAGGGACTAAACTTTTATTTGTGTAATCATAGAGAAATCAATCTTCAGAACACTGACATTTCTTGGGGTCCTGCCAGTACAACTGCACAACAATCTACAATTAGTGGGCCTCCATCTACAGCCCCATATCTCTCTAACTCGTCTCCAATCAAGACCAAATAGTTCCAGTTTGCCTTTAAGGAACACATTATATTTATAGTTTTCATTTATAATTCCTTGGCAGGGAAAGTGGGTTCCTGCTTGTGTATTGGCAGGTTGACCTCCAGGGCCCCTATAATACCAGCCCCAGTTTCTTAGCATAATGTTGGGGGTTTCCCTTAAGGGGGTATAAGATTTGTCTGGTAATTTAATGGGGATATCTAGGCACGTCACTACAAGACAGGCTATGATTTTTCTCTCTGTGCTATAGCCACAGGGTGAGTAGATAAAATTCTCTGCAATCCCCCGGAGTCTTTTCTGTGGTTGATTAGCAAGGTGTGGTTTCTTAACCCCTAGGATTTCCACTGGCAGCATGACTAAGCAAAGCAGGAGAAGCAGAACAGCCGCTTTCTTGGAGGTGCAATGCCGTCCGGGGTCATCAGTCTCCTTGACCATGTCAGAAGGCAGACCTTTGCAGTCGGTCCCCAACACGTTCCTATAGTTCATGCTACTTGGAAGGCTGAGGCAGAAGGATCACCTGAATCCAGCAGGTTGAGGCTGCCGTGGCTGTGAGCATGCCACTGCACTCCTGTCTGAGTGGCAAGAGCGAGACTCCAACACGAACAAAAAAAAACCCCCAGAAAATACGGCTTTGAAGTACTAATAGTTTTATTTTGGCAATATGGGCTTTGGTGAGGCAAAAAAATGCAAGGAGGACCATGTTCTGAGCATCCTATTTGTGTCTTGTTTCCACTAACAGACAACTTGTGCGAGATGGGGCTAATGCCTGCTTAATCCACTTCCCAAGGTTAAGACAAAAAGAATCAGGGCCCCTTGCAGAGCTGGCCTATTTCTTGCCTGAGGCAGGAAGGTACAAGATAAACCTGAGCCTGTAATCCCGTGCCTTTGGGAGGCTGAGGTAAGTGGATTGCCTGAGCCCGCGGGTTCGAGACCCGCCTGGGCAGCGAGTCCTCATCTCTACAATAAATCAAAAACTCAGCTAGGCGTGGTAGCGTGCGCCTGTAATTCCAGTTACTTGGAAGGCTGAGGCGGAAGGATCTCTGGAGCCCAGCAGGTCGAGGCTGCGGTGGCCAGGAGCAGCCACTGCACTCCAGTCGGGGCGACAGAGTGAGACTCCAACTCAAAAAAAAAAAGATAAACCTGAACATTTATTGTGCCATTAAGTAAGGAAGCTTTGCAAAATTACATTTGAGAATTTATGAAAGATGAATCTATTTAAGTATTATTTTTCAGTCATGTTGGTATTCACTAATTTATTAATATAATAAATGTAATTTTTTATAAAAGATTAAAGATGTCTCAAAGTTTATAAAAATCTTTGGAGCTGGGCTCAGTGGCTCAGCCTGTAAACCCCTGGGATTACAGCTTTGGGAGGCTGAGGTGAGTGGATTGCCTGAGCCTGCAGGTTTGAGACCCACCTGGGCAACTTGGCGAGACCTCATCTCTACAATAAATCAAAAATTAGCCGGGCGTGGTAGCGCGTGCCTGTAGTTCCAGA
>NW_007249961.1:434726-449373 GCF_000164805.1 Carlito syrichta | reverse complement strand
GAAGGATCTCCCGGAGCCCAGCAGGTTGAGGCTGCGGTGGCCGGGAGCGGCCACTGCACTCCAGTCTGGGTGACAGAGTGAGACTCCAACTCAAAAAAAAAAAACAAACTTTGGAATTACAGGCTTCTTTTGGGGGTAATTATAATACTCTAAGGGTAGATAATGGCAGGGGTTGTCAACTATGTGGTTATACTCAAAATCCACTGAATTGTATACATGAATAGTAGAGTACCAGTTACATTAGCACTTATCAAATATCTCATATATTGGCCGGGCTCAGTGGCTCAGCCTATAATCCCAGCACTTTGGTAGGGCAAGGCGAGTGGATTGCCTGAGCCCGCAGCTTTGAGACCAGCCTGGGCAACTTGGCAAGATTGGGTCTCTACAATCTACAATAATAAAAAATTAGCTAGGCATGGTGGCACACGCCTGTAGTTACAGCTACTTGGAAGGCTGAGGCGGAAGGATTACTGGAGCCCAGCAGGTCAACGCTGGGGTAGCCATGAGCATGACACTGCACTCCAGCCTGGGTGACAGAGTGAGACTCCAACTCAAAAAAAAAAAATAAATCTCATATAATACCTTGGGGCTTAGTAAAGTAAAGCTATTGGTTTTGATGGAAGTAGTACCAGAACAACCCAGTTGATATATACCTTCTATTAGTTAATAGTACCCCTTAAAAAAATATTTACAGGGTTGCCCAAGAATAGCCTATTATTTCCAAATAATTTAATGAATAGCAGCTTTATGGCTTTATCTTAATAAAATGAATTACCAAAGTAGTCACTGTTCAAGGTTTATTTTATGTTTCAGTTGGTATGACACTTGGATAGTTGGTTGCATTGATCTTTCTTTTTACATTATATGGTAATGTACACTACTGATACAAATAGCACACAAAATAAGATCCTTCAGAACAGTTATGCACAAGACATGCAATACTGGATTTATACACTGGATCCCAGGATGTGACCGACGGGAGAAAAACAGCTGGACTAGGCATATTCGGTGAAAGAACCGGGAAGTTACATAACACACAGTAAATACGCATGTGATTTGAGGGGCAACTGCAGTATGTGCAGATTGGCAGTGGTGCCTCAGAGGTGGTAAACTATTTCATACTAACCAGTTTAGGACTACACAAGATAAGTACCATCCAGCATCAGGATATAGCTGTATTTTTATGAACCATTCCGATTTCTAACTTTAGGAATTGATGTTCTTCCCAGTCCATCTTAATTGACTGCTTTAATCACAGATCAAGTGAAAAGGACAGCGTGCACAAGCTCCAACTAAAATCCTGGTGTAGCCTAGACAGTGTAGTAGTATGATATTAGAAGACTTTAAAATTGCAGCTCTTTTTGGATCCCCCAGAGAGTATCTGCACTCTTCTTCAAACGAGCCTCTTCCTCAGAAGTCAGAGTCACCTTCACAAGGTCTGAGATACCATTCTGGCCCAAGATGCAAGGAACACTAAGGAAGACATCATCCTTTATGCCATAAAGACCCTGAAGGCAAAATGAAAAATATTTTATATTTGTTTATGCATTCCAGTGTTTCCTAAGACTTACATTCTCTACAATGATGAAGTTTATGTAATACAACTTGATAAACAAATTCCTTTCCAGATGTTCAGTTATGATACACTGAATAGTACAAAATAAAGTAATTAAAAATAGCAACAAGAGCCAGGTGTAGTGGCTCACAGAGGACTGCTTGAACCCAGGAGTTCAAGACCACTCTGGGCAACATAGCAAGACCTCATCTCTACAAAAAAAAAATCAAAAAATTAGCCAGACAAGGCTGCATGCACTTGTAGTCCCAGCTACTTAGGAGGCTGAGGTAGAAGGAGATTGCTTGAGTCCAGGAGTTCGAAGCTGTGGTGAGCCATGAGTATGCCACTGCACTCCAGGCTGGGCAACAGAGTGAAACTCTGACTCAAACAACAACAACAACAACAACAAAAACCCAACAATTCAACTATTTCTTTCAAAAAAAAAAAAAGTTGGAGGTACATTTCACTTAAATCAGTGATTGAGGATTTACATTAATCGGTTTTCTCAGAACAATTTTTTAAAAACCAGGAAACAAAGCATTCAAATACAGTGTATCACTACACAGACCTACCTTAATCATGGTGGAAATTGGATGCACCCGCCTAAGATTCTTCATCATACTTTCTGCCAAATCTGCCACAGACAGTCCAATGGCCCAGGATGTATAGCCTTTCAGTTTGATCACCTCATAAGCACTGCAGGATAGAAAGGGGAATGAAAGGGAAGGGCAAAAAAATGAGGATAGGAGGAAAAAGAAAAACAACGCTTTCACTAAACACATTTTATAGTGAATAATGCCATTGATCCATTATATATCTAAGAGTAACCTTTGCATGTACTAGTTATGATTAGCACTTATATTATCAAGATACTGAGCATAAGGATGTTCATAACAGTACTGCTATATAGTAAAAACATGACAACCCACCCAATGCCCTCCAACAGAATGGCTAAATTGTGGTATCTTCATAGAATGGAACATTATATAGCTGTCAAAACAAATTAACTATTGTTACCTAAAAAACTATTGAATGATTTATTATTTTTTTATTGAGTTGGAGTCTCACTCTGTCGCCCAGGCTGGAGTGCAGTGGCCCACTCACAGCCACCACAGCCTCAACCTGCTGGGCTCAGGTGATTCTTCTGCCTCAGTCTTCCAAGTAGCTGGAACTACAGGCACATGTCGGGTTCATTTTTTTTTTTGTAGACATGAGGTCTCACTTTGTTGTCTAAGCTGGTCTCAAACTCTTGGGCTCAAACAATTCTCCCACCTCCAAAAGTGCTAGGATAACAGGCATCAGCCACCACACCTGGCCTGGATATTGAATGGCTTGGATATTGAATTTTTATTTTTTATTTTTTTGAGTTGGAGTCTCACTCTGTCACCCAGACTGGAGTGCAGTGGCCGCTCCCAGTCATCGCAGCTTTGACCTGCTGGGCTCTGGAGATCCTTCTGCCTCAGCCTTCCAAGTAACTGGAACTACAGGCACACACTACCATGCCCAGCTAATTTTTTGATTTATTGTAGAGATGAGGTCTCACCAAGTTGCCCAGGCGGGTCTCAAACCTGCAGGCTCAGGCAATTCACTCACCCCAGCCTCCGAAGGCGTGGGATTACAGGCTGAGCCACTGAACCCGGTGGATATTGAATTTTTAAAAATCCAAAATTACACATATAATAATTGACTCAGGATTATCTCAAGTAGAAACACAGAATTTACTCATTTCCAAACACAAGCAGACTAGTAATTATGTCTCAAAAAACACTATAGTTATTGGACAGTTAATGTCAGTGTTTGAGTTGGGTGGTGAGTTCATAGGTTTTATTTAAACAAATACAAATAAGAGGACTTTGGCTAGACCAATCATGAGACTATGTCATGAAGCAAGGATTATGATTCATCTTCAATTCTACAGACATAAGGTCCACACATAACCACATAGGTGAATAATGCCACCAAGCCAAAAGCGTCCCTATCGCAACAATTTGTAAAAGTTAGTAAGTTTTTATTTCTCTGGGATCTATTATCTGCAATTGCTGGGTTGTATGATAAATCCACCTTTTTTTTTTTTTTTTTTTTGAGTTGGAGTCTCACTCGGTCACCCAGACTGGAGTGCAGTGGCCACTCCCGATCACCGCAGCCACACCTGCTGGGCTCCAGTGATCCTTCCGCCTCAGCCTTCTGAGTAGCCGGAATTACAGGCATGCGCCACCATGTCTGGCTGATTTTTTTATTTATTGTAGAGATGAGGTCTCACTGCCTAGGCAGGTCTCAAACCCACGGGCTCAGGCAATCCACTCACCTCAGCCTCCCAAAGGCGCCGGATTACAGGCTGAGCCACCGAGCCCGGCCTCACCTTTTTTTATTGAGTTGAAGTCTCACTCTCGCCCAGACTGGAGTGCAGTGGCACACTCCTGGCCACCGCAACCTTGACCTGCTGAGCTCCGATGATCCTTCCGCCTCAGCCTTCCAACTACAGGCGCATGCTACCACACCCAGCTAATTTTTGATTTATTGTAGAGACGAGGTCTCACCAAGTTGCCCAGGTGGGTCTCAAACCCACGGGCTCAGGCGATCCACTAGCCTTGGCCTCCCAAAGTGCTGGGATTACAGGCTGAGCCACTGAGCCCAGCCAAATCCACTTTTTAATTTTAAAGAAACTGTCAAACTATTTTCCAGAGTGGTGATTCATTTTACATTCCCACCAGTGATGTATGAGTGACCCAGTGTCTCCACATCCTTATTAGCATTTGGGGCTGCCATTATTTTTTATTCTAGCCACTCTTTTTTTAAATCTGTTTTTAGAATATGACCCTTAACAAACAAGTGTTCTCTCTAACAGAAAGTTCTCAAATGCAAACGTTATTTTAATTTTAGTCTTTTAAATAAAAGTAATAAATTTTAGCCTTCCATGTTGTCAAGTTATGAGCTCTATTACCTCTCAACAACCTGTTTGTGAACCTCTTTCCACTGTTCCTTGTCTGTATCAGTGCCTAAATCTGGGTGCAGATTCTTCAAGGAGACACCAGCAACATTCACTCCACTCCATACAGGAACTAAAAGATAAAGTACAGAATACACTTATTTTCATGTACCAACAGATTAGTAATTGTGACCCATTTTTCTAATTCTCTTAGCTTAGAAGGATTACTCCCTTCTGGGAGAAAACATTTAGGTCAAGACTACCAATACGGTCCTTAGTCACTTCTAGATTAGATTTTCATTTACTTACAGTATATAAAAAAAGGTTCACTGTATTCTAACATCTTTTCCTAACCTATTAGAATATTTAATCCTTATATATTCGTTTCTTGCTAGCTTTTTTTTTTTTTTAGAGACAGGGTCCACCCAGGCTGAAGTATAGTGGCAGAGTGGCACAATCACAGCTCATTGTAACCTCAAACTTCTGGACAAACACACGTAACTATGCCAGGCTAATTTTTAAAACTTTTGTAAAGGCAGGGTCTTATCCAAGCTGGTCTCAAATTCCTAGCCTCAAGCTATCTAACTGCATGATCATAGCTTACTGCAGTTTTGAACTCCTGGGCTCAAGCAATTCTCCCACCTCAGCCTCCCAAGTAGCTAGGGCTACAAATGTGTGCCACTACACTCATCTAAATTTTTAAACTTTTTATAGAGACAAGGCCTCACTATGTTGCCCAGGCTGGTCTCAAACTCTTGGCCTCAAGCAATCCTCCTACCTTGGTTTTGCCTGTCAATTTTTTATACAACCTTTTTAAAAACAAAAAAAATAACTTATGCTTACCACTAGAGTCCCCATGCTCTCCAAGGACCCACCCATGACAGCTCAGTGGATGAACTCCCAGCCTTTCTCCCATTAGGTAACGGAATCGGGCTGAATCCAGATTGCAGCCACTTCCAATAACACGGTTTTTGGGAAAGCCACTTATCTTCCAAGCCACATAGGTCAAGATATCCACTATGAAGAAAACATTTAGGCAAAGATATTAGGTGAATCATTAGATAATGATTACCTATTCAAGATATATTGCTCTGTATATATCTTAGTATTTATCATGACTAACTGATAAATTTTATGAAAATAAACCATGTATCATTTAAGCAAACAGCTATTATTCACAAACATGATCTTGGACCTCAGCCTTCCAAGTAGCTGAAACTACAGGCATGCACTACCAAACCCAGCCAATTTTTTTTTTTTTTTTTTGAGTTGGAGTCTCACTCTGTCACCCAGACTGGAGTGCAGTGGCCACTCCCGGCCACTGCACTGCAGCCTCGACCTGCTGGGCTCTGGCGATCCTTCCGCCTCAGCCTTCCAAGTAGCTGGAACTATAGGCACGCGCTATCACACCTGGCTAATTTTTTTGATTTGTTGTAGAGATGAGGTCTTACCAAGTTGCCCAGGCAGGTCTCAAACCCGCAGGCTCAGGCAATCCATTCACCTCAGCCTCCCAAGGCACAGGATTACAGGCTGAGCCACCGAGCCCGGCTCCAGCACATTTTTATTTATCGTAGAGACCAGGTCTTGCCAAGTTGTCCAGACTGGTCTTCAACCCCCAGCCTCAGGTAATCCTCTTGCCTCCACTTACCAAAGTGCTAGGATTACAGGTGTGTCTATTTTCTGCAGTAAATGCAGTTAAAAGTCTTACCTGGATTCGAAACAACAAGCAACTTGCAGTTTGGGCTGTATTTTACAACATTAGGAATGATGAATTTAAAGATGTTCACATTGCGCTGAACCAAATTTAGACGGCTTTCTCCCTCTTGCTGACGTGCCCCAGCTGTGATAATGACCAGCTTGGAGTTTGCAGTCACATTGTAGTCTAGAGAAAAAACAATGACCAGACTGAGGCATTTAAGAGAATTCTTTTACTTTGACAGCAAAACTTGTTCCATAAACTTCTTGTATGGACCATTTTATCAGGGTTTTATGTACATTGGCAGATAAGTGCCCCTACTGCCCCCCAGGTCCTTCCTTTAGTTTTTAGAGTTTTATCATTGTGACCCCTTAAATGGAGGAAGAACATTCCTTATTTTCTAGTTTTAGTCACTTTGTAACTTTATATAATTATGACTGAGGAGAGCTGGAAGGAATCAAGCGTATTATTTCATTCCCATATCAATTCCTTATACATCCTGCAATTTTTTGCTACTTGAGTTCAATGTTCACACTCTTCAGACTTCTGTTTTCACTTAACTACTTAACTGTTGCCCTATCAGCCCATGCAATTTTTTTTTTTTTTTTTTTGAGTTGGAGTCTCACTCCGTCGCCCAGACTGGAGTGCAGTGGCCACTCCCGGCCACCGCAGCCTCGACCTGCTGGGCTCCGGCGATCCTTCTGCCTCAGCCTTCCAAGTAGCTGGAACTACAGACGTGTGCTACCATGCCAGGCTAATTTTTTTTTTTTATTTATTGTAGAGGTGAGGTCTCATCAAGTGGCCCGGGTGGCTCTCAAACAATCCACTTACCTTGGCCTCCCAAAGTGCTGGAATTACAGGTTGAGCCACCGAGTCCAGCAATTTTTTTTTTTTTAAGGCAGAGACACCTTTACGCCCAACAAGCATGTTTTGCCCTGTTGGCACAAGACAGTTAACCCAGGGATGAAGGGAGTCAACAATCAAGTAAATAGCCAATGGCTGTCAAATATCAAAACAGACATTATTTGGGCCCACATTCTATCCAGGTTTTCTGGCTAGTGCTGGTAAAGTGTGAAAGGGTCAAGCCAAGAATATTTGCTGAACAGGCTCATTAACTATATTCTCAGTCTTGTGTTATATGTGTGAAAAGATGTGGGAGGAGTAATTATATTTAACTTAAGAGTCTGAACAAATGTGGTCAAATATAAACCTAAGGTTTGCAGCTTTACTCATTAAGTTTAGATTTCCATTTTAAGTCATTTATTAGAAATTGAAGCTTTGATAGTCACAAGCTCCAGTGGAAAATTGTTCCAAAGCTCTCATAACCGGCATTTTAAAAAATCTTTGTAGAGCCAGGATTTCAAACCTGATAAAGAATTTAAGTCTAGCATGAACTACAATATAAACTTATCAAAACCAACCTTTTCCAGAGACAATTTTTGGTGTCCTAAGGAAAAGGCTGCCATGTTGAAGGTCCATCATCTCTCCCTTCAATTTGTCTTCCATGACATCAACAAGAGCAAGTTCATCTGCCAAGTCCTAAAAGACATAAGATCTTTAGTTAAATGGGAAAATGCTACTTCCAGATATTTAGAAGGGCATAAAAAAATTTATGTATTTCTGGCACAAGAGAGTTCTGCCACTTCATTAGTACAGTATCAGGAGATACTTCAAAGTAGAAGCAGCCCCCATTTTAAAAAATGACTCACAGGTACCCCCACATGTAGCTAGCACTAACCCTTTCTCCAGCCCCATTTCCCCACCAGAGCAACATTTACAGGAGTTCTTGGAATTAAAAAACAATATTCTGGACCATTCTCTGTTTCTAGATATGAACCAACACTAACAGTTTTATATACAGATTCATGCATTGAATAATATTGGCAAAAAATATCTGTATAGTTGAATCTAAAGGTTTATAGGTGCATCTCAAACCAGGAGCACCAACCATAGCTTTAAAATAAATGTGGTCAGTCATTATCAAAAAGGTTATTCCAGCTACAGATCTATCCCACATTATCTACAATACAATGAGTAGTCTGGCAGTTGCTATTCTCACCCACATCTGAGTCAGAGACCATCACAGAAAAAGACTATAGGCGGTTAGTAGGTGTGGAGGAAAACAGATGGCATCAATTTCTGATCCAGTGGGTAAACCCTGAAAGTTGGTGTATTATGTGGCCTCTCTTAAGAACACATATAGAGCAACCTGTGTTGTTACAAGACCTTTGCATAGCTCATTTCTGCCTTTAGTCCTCTCTCATTTCAACCCAATTCTATTCAGAACCCAGAATTCGAATTCATCATTTTACTCTAATAAGAAACTCCATATTGTTGTATGGCTGTCTGTGAAATAATTAATTAATTTAAAAAGAAACTCCAGCCGGGCTCGGTGGCTCAGCCTGTAATCCCATGCCTTTGGGAGGCTGAGGTGAGTGGACTGCCTGAGCCCGAGGGTTCGAGACCCGCCTGGGCAACTTGGCGAGATCTCATCTCTACAATAAATCAAACATTAGCCGGGTGTGGTAGCGCATGCCTGTAGTTCCAGCTACGCGGAAGGCTGAGGCGGAAGGATCACCGGAGCCCAGCAGGTCGAGGCTGCGGTGGCCAGGAGTGGCCACTGCACTCCAGTCTGGGTGACAGAGTAAGATTCCAACTCAAAAAAAAAAAAAAAAGAGTTTTGGCTCGGCCAGGCTCGGTGGCTCAGCCTGTAATCCCAACACTTTGGGAGGCCGAGGCAAGTGGATTGCCTGAGACCGCAGGTTCGAGACCCGCCCAGGCAACTTGGCGAAATCTCGTCTCTACAATAAATGAAAAACTAGCTGGTGTGGTAGTGCGCGCCTGTAGTTCCCACTACTTGGAAGGCTGAGTCGGAAAGATAACCGGAGCCCAGCAGGTCGAAACTGCGGTGGCCGGTAGCGTGCCACTGCACTCCAGTCTGGGCAACAGAGTGAGGCTCCAACTCAAAAAAAAAAAGGAGTTTTGGCTCATTTAAAGGCATAAACCCTTCCTTTTCACTGGTAGATAATCCTTGCGTGTTAACATAGGACAGTGAATTTTAGGAACTGACTATTCAGCCTGGTAACCTTTGATACTTTTAATTTCAGATACCCTTTTAATATGTCATCATGCTTCAAAAGTTTGTTTCACATAAAGTTCTTTGAATAAGTGAATGAACCTAAATATTTTTATATACAATGTGATCATACAATTCTTGGAGAGGGTGTGGGAGGAGAGGGTGGGGTCAAGGTATAGGCTTCCACAGTGGTGCACTCTCACTTACCTTCATTAAGATACTGATGGCACAGGCCATGCCAACAGCACCAACCCCAACAACTGTAATCTTATTCTGGGGGGCCTGTTCTTCCTTCAGAAGATTATGAATCAGCTGATCCTTGAGAGTTGCCATATTGGACTTTGAACCAAAAGGAATCTATACGGGAGAAAAGCATTTCGTGTCACTGCATCCTCTCAATGTTTATTAACCAAGACCTATCCTGGAAAAAGCTTATTTAACTTTCTTTTTGGGTGCTTGCAACTAAAAATCACATGACATGACTACAAAGGAAGAGGAAAAACCCTAGATGTAACCAAAGGAGAGCCGAAAGGCCTAATACCAGGTTCTGCTCGGGCTAGGGTTTCAGAGTGAAGGACCTCACCTTGGCATGGAAAAGGAATATCGACGTTTGGGTGTATGTATAACCTCCTGAAGGCTCACTCATCTTGGTTTATTAACCCCAAGTGGGGCCGGGCTTTTCTCGGATAAGATCACCGCGAGCCACCTGCCCAGCTCTCCTTCAGTCACTCAAGTGCACTGCCACGCCCCTCTTGTAAGGACCAGAGACACGTGCAGATACAAGTATTAACGGCTACAGGTTTCCATCCCAATGCAGAGGAACGTGTGATGAACTTTGCGCAAGCGCGCTGACTTGCTCTCCTGCCCACCCCCGAAGAAGGGGCGGAGATCGGACCCACAGCTCCGACTCTACGCCCCGCCCAGAGCCGGAAGATTAGCGGGCCCCGGAAACCTGCGCGCATGCGCCTTTCGGAGCGCTGGGACAGACGAGTCTAGAGGCCGCTGGCCATTGGGAGGTGGGCACGGTACCAGACGGCGGACTGCGGGGAAGCCCCGCCCGTGAGCAGAGACAATCGGGAGCTCTCCTGCTCTGTGGGTCAAAGGGGATTCAGACTTTAGACCTAGTTAGGGCCCTGCGAGCAGACACCAGCCACGTGAAGGCCCGCTGGCAGGCAGCCAGGCCTGGCGCGCGGCCACCGCCAGACTTAAAATCCCTCTACCAAGAACCAGGAGCTGTTAACCAACCGGATATGGCTTCGGCCGTGATCCTTGTTGCAAAGGTGTGAGGCACGCTATGCGGAAATGTTTTCAGTACAAGAAGTGGAGAAATAACTGCTGAGGGCCTGAAGCCTGGTGCCCTAAACTCATATTTGGAACCCTCTAATGCTAGACCTGGGGAAGGGCTTTCCACTGTTAATCCAACCCTGCACTGCATTCGCCGGAGGGAATTTCACAGGTTGCATCCCCAAATCACATCGTCTAGTTTTGACATCGCCCCAAAGGGCAAAAGTCCGAGAGGATCGCCAGGAAGGCAGTCCAGAGTCACCAAGATGGAATAAGGTCTCTCCTTACAAATCGCTGCTATTTCTAGACAGCCTTGTAAGGTTTCTAGCCTGGCGGGGGAAGGGAGAGTCTGCAGAGACCTGCTGGCTTCACTAGACCCTCGGGCCAGTGCTCCAATGTTCCCTTCAACGGAGGGGCTGGGGTGAGAGAACACGGGGTGGGGGGAGGGTGCGTCTGGTAGCGAGAGCCCTGAAGAAAGGAGGTCTTCCCCCACCTCTGCCACCTACTCATTATGACCTTCTGTCCTAAACGTCTCTCAGCTTTAGGTTTCCCCGTCTGTTAAAAGGAGGGGATGGTACCGCAAGACCCTACTCTCAATAAGCCGACCAAGGTGCGGGAGGGCTGGGATTCTGCCATCCTCGTGCGCCCCGCGCTTAGCGTAGCCGGGATACACCCGCAGCTGCTTAATCTGTATCCTTTGCGCGGAGAGCGCCCCATAATCTCCAGGCAGCAGCCACTTCCACGGAGCCCATCTCTCGAGCGTCCCAGGAGAAAAATGCAACCCGTGCGGCGCTCGGCCGTTTTCCGGCTTCCAAGAAGCCGCCCCGAACACGCCGAGGCCTACGGGTTCCGGGAACCGCATCCCGAGTTCTGTGCGGTTCGCCGATTTCAAGCCTAAAGTTCAAACCCAGAGTTACCCCCGCCCTATAGACCCATCGCCTGCTACTTCTTCCGCATCCACCCGGGCTTTCGACCCCAGGGTGGGTGCGGCAAGTCCTCGGTTCCCCGGCGCGGCCAGAAGCCACTGTTCCCGCCTAGAGCAAAAGCAGGGCGCGGCGGACCCCGAACCCACGCGTGGTGCGGGCCACCGCCCAGAGGTCTCGGGACTCTGCTTCTGGGAAGAGGCGCCTCCACCTCCCGGGAGCCAGGACCCCGTCGCGAGCAGCGCCGCGGAGCCCGAGGCTGTTCGCTCTCCCTCCCCCGCGGGCGCAGTGCGCGCCGGGGCCGACCGTACCGGGAGTGCACGTCTGGCGGGCGTCGGGGGCGCGCAGAAACGAGATCCGGACTCGGCGGCAGCGGCTCCAGCACTCGGCGCCGGGCGCGGGAGGGGCCTTAAGAGGATCAGCTAGGCTGACGTCAGAGGGGGGAGCCGGCGGACGTGCTGGAACCCACGTGTGGGTCGGGCTTGGGGGGCTGACGCGGAGACAGGCGGGGCGCTGGGGAGGCCCAGGCGGCGCGCGCAGCCGGACGGAGACTGGCCCACGTGTGTTGGGACAGCTAAGGGGCTGCCCAACGCAACGCCGCCCTCCAGCCGAAGTTGCCTCTTCCGTAAAACGTGGAGGTTGGCTCTCAGGAAAGGTTTGAACTGTTGCTTCATCGCTGTTCCCAGTGCGCAGAACAGCTCCAGCACGTTAATAGGCACTCGACAAATACTTGTTGGGTGAAAGAAAATGTCTAGCACAGCGTCAGCCTGTCCTTCCCCAAGTCGAGTGATCTCAAAACTTGACCGCGGCTTTTTCCCCTGGGGCCAAGCCTACCAAATCCCACGATGTATGGAGAAACCTCCTGGGCCTCCCAGGCCTTGCAGGGTGACTCAGGTCAAATGTACATCCACGTCTGCCCTTCCTGCCCCACCCACTGGCATCTTTGTGTCCCAGCCGCACTCGAGAACTGAGTGTGTGTTGTTTTAACATCTCCGCAGGCCGGGCTCGGTGGTTCACGCTGGTAATCCCGGCATTTTGGGAGGTGGAGGCGAGAGGATTGCCTGAGCCCACGCTCGAAACCAGCCTGGGCAACAGGGCGAGACCTCGTCTCTACAATAAATCAAAAAAAATTAGTGGTCGTGCTGGCGCGCGCCTGTACTCCCAGCTATTTGGAAGGCTGAAACGGAAGGATCGCCTGAGCCCGGCAGGTCGAGGCTGCAGTGGCCGTGAGTGTGCGACAGCCTGGACGACAAAGTGAGACTCCGACTCAAAAAAACCCTTACACCGCTCCCTCCTCCCCAGCTTAGTAACCACCATGCCACCATTCTACTCTCTACTTCTACGAGACCCGGTAATTTATTTTTTATTTTTTCTTAACTTACTTAACCTCTGGGCTTTTATTCATGCTGATTCCTTCCCCCCTTATTTAAATTGTACTCTTCTTTCAGTACTCTCCTGCTGTAGGACATATTATGAAATATATTGGGTAAACCCTTGAGTTTAACTGAATTTTCTGAGTGATAAGAGCGTCTTTTGTGATTCATAATGAGCTCCTTTTCCTAATGCCTAAATTTATGCTGATGAGGTGGTTTAGGTTAGGGCCCTTAGATAGCCTCAGGATGGGGCCAGTCTCCGGAAAGACCAAGTGATTAGAGAATTAGAGGGTTGGAACTTTCAGCTCCATTCACCAACCTTCAGGAAACGCGTGGAGGCTGGAGATTTAGCTCCATAAAAACTCTTGAACAAGATCTGATGTGCTACAGGGTTGCTGAACACCAAAGGTGCCCCGGGTTGAAATGTCCAGGAGGCACGGGTTCCATGTCCACTCCCCCACACCTTGCCCTATGCACCTCTTCATCTGGCTGTTCATCTGTATCCTTTGTGACATCTTTTATACTAAACCAGTAAATATCACAGAATCGTCCTAGCAAATTATCAAACTCAAGGCGGGGGATCTTGGGAACCCCGACCACATGTCACAACCTCCTTACAACTTACAATTGGTATCTAAAGTGGAGGGTAGTCTTTTGGGACTGAGTCCTTAACCTGTGGGAGTGTATGCTATCTATCTTCAGGTGAATAACATAAATGAATTACAGGTCAACCAGTTGGTGTCTAGTGGAGAGTTGCTTGGTGTGGGGGAAAAACAAAAACAAAAAAACCCCCACACACCTGGTCTCCGAAGTGAACACAGAACTGATGTGCAGAGTTGGTACCACCCTCCTCTCTGTACTGGCATGCACATTCTTCATATAGGCTCACAATAAATAGAGGTGTGTATGACTGTGCTCCTCTACCAGACCGTGACCTGCTCAAGGGTGTGATGGGTCTACTTCCTCCCTGAACCTGTGGCACTGGCTCAGGGTCAGTTCCAAGAAAAATTCATAATTGTGAGTTTCTTGGTTTCAAATGGAAAACTCTAACTTAGCTCAGAAAAAAGCAGGGCATCTCTCTAGCATGTCCTAGCTGTTTTCCCATCATTCTAGGTTCATAAAATGGGCCCTCACTTCAAACTCACAGCTGGAAAAGCTGCAAGGGGGCAACCTTTCTGGAGGGTGCCTCAGGGCAGGACAGATTGCAACAGTGTCTTACCATTCTGCTCTCTTTGCAACAGTATTCTCATTCAGTCAAGGCAGGGACCCGGCCTGCCACCAAATGCACCATGGCTGCTGAGAGGAGGTGTCCAAAAGGCAGAGAGAGCTGAAGTTAGAGTTTTCCATTTGAAACCAAGACAAGTAAGAGGTTTCTTATTTTTTGAGTTGGAGTCTCAGTCACCCAGGCTGGAGTGCAGTGGCATGCTCACAGTCACAGCAGCCTTGGCCTGCTAGGCTCAGGTGATCCTTCTGCCTCAGCCTTCCAAGTAGCTGGAACTACAGGTGTATGGCACCAGCTAATTTTTTTTTTTTTTTTTTGAGTTGGAGTCTCACTCTGTCGCCCAGACTGGAGTGCAGTGGCTGCTCCCGGCCACCGCAGCCTCCACCTGCTGGGCTCTGGGGGTCCTTCCGCCTCAGCCTTCCAAGTAGCCGGAATTACAGGCATGCGCTACCACGCCCGGCTGATTTTTTAATTTATTGTAAAGATGAGGTCTCGCTGCCCAGGCAGGTCTTGAACCCGTGGGCTCAGGCAATCCACTCACCTCAGCCTCCCAAAGGCGTGGGATTACAGACTGAGCCACCGAGACCAGCTT
>NW_007249961.1:431883-434706 GCF_000164805.1 Carlito syrichta | reverse complement strand
TCAGCCTTCCAAGTAGCCGGAACTACAGGTGCGCACTACCACACCCGGCTAATTTTTGATGTATTGTAGAGACAAGGTCTCGCCAAGTTGCCCGGATGGGTCTCAAACCCGCGGGCTCAGGCAATCCAATCACCTTGGCTTCCCAAAGTGCTAGGATTACAGGCTGATTCACCGAGCCCGGCCTTAATTTTTGATTTATTATAGAGACGAGGTCTCCACAAGTTGCCCAGGCTGGTCTCAAACCCATGGGCTCAGGCAGTCCTCTCGCCTCAGCCTCCCAAGCACTAGGATTACAGGCTGAGCCACCAAGCTCAGCAAGTAAGACATTTCACAAGAAGGGCTTGGGCTTGGGGTTGAATGTTCTGAGATGACCTATGAAGATAAGCTATGTAAAGACTTCATTCCCCTAACTTAAGACACCTAACAATAACTCGCTCCAAGCATAACTTTCTGCTTCTTATGTAGAACAGCTACTATTTGACTCCACAAATATGAATAAAATACATATCACAAGCCGGGCTCGGTGGCTCAGCCTGTAATCCCGTGCCTTTGGGAGACTGAGGTGAGTGGATTGCCTGAGCCCACGGGTTCGAGACCCGCCTGGGCAACTTGGCGAGACCTCATCTCTACAATAAATCAAAAATGAGCTGGGCGTGGTAACGCGTGCCTGTAGTTCCAGCTACTCGGAAGGCTGAGGTGAAAGGATCGCCAGAGCCCAGCAGGTCGAGGCTGCGGTGGCCGGGAGCAGCCACTGCACTCCAGTCTAGGCAACAGAGTGAGACTCCAACTCAAAAAAAAAAACACGTATCACACACCTGCTATGTGTCAGGCAGCAAGTTAGGCAATCCCTGTACTCACCCTCACTTTAATTCTTTGGAGTATGCATAATTATCTCCATTTTTCAGATAAGGAAACCAAGACTCAGAGAGAGAGTAATTTTGCCAAGATTGTGCAGCTAATAAGTGATTTTGTGGGACTTTAACCCAGGGCTTATTAACTTCAAAGCCTCTGATTGTCCCTCACCCCAGTCCCTGCCAAGGGCAAGGGGGTCTAAACCACTCAGGCTCATAAGAGGCCATGGGCATCTCTGCCTGCCTGCTTGAGCCGAGACATTGGTCTTCTCTTGCCCTCGGACTGGAGCTTACACCATGACTGCTTCTGGTTCTCAGGCCTTTGGACTGTAACTAGAATTTATACTGTCAGCTTTCCTGAGTCTCCAGCTTAGATGGCAGATCATGGGACTTCTCAGCCTCTGTAACCATGTAAGCCAGTTCCTCGTAATACATCTCTTTATATATGTTCTCCAATTGGTTCTGTTTTTCTGAAGAACTCTGACTAATACACAACTCTGATCAATACAGTTCAAATAGTAAAATTTCTATACTAAAACCAAAATAGTATGAAGCCATGGAACCCAGGGAACAGGTCAGGAAACACTGTTTCAGAGGTCAAAACAGACATCTCAAGTCTCTCCAAGTGTTTTCCTAAAATGAGCCTGGTCACAGGATGGTGTTTATCCAAAGCATAGTGTTGACTCATTCCTTCATTCAGTAATTTTTTTTTTTTTTTGAGTCGGAGTCTCACTGTCACCCAGGCTGGAGTCAGTGACATGCTCACGGCCACCTCAGCCTCAGCCTGCTGGGTTCAGGTGATCCTTCCTTCTACTTCAGCCTTCCAAGTAGCTGGAACTACAGGTGAGTGTCACCACGCCCAGCTAATTTTTTAAAATTTATTCTAGCCGGGCTCTGTGGCTCAGCCTGTAATCCCACACTTTGGGAGGCCGAGGTGAGTGGATTGCCTGAGCCCACAGGTTTGAGACCTGTCTGGCAACTTGGCGAGACCTCATCTCTACAATAAATCAAAACATTAGCCGGGCGTGGTAGAGCGCGCCTGTAGTTCCAGCTACTTGGAAGGCTGAGGCTGAAGGATCCCCAGAGCCCAGCAGATTGAGGCTGCAGTGGCCAAGAGTGGCCACGGCACTTCAGTCTGAGTGACAGAGTGAGACTCCAACTTTAAAAAAAAAAAAAAATTATTCTAGAGACAAGATCTCACCAAGTTGCCCAGGCTGGTCTTGAACCCCTGGGCTCAGACAATCCTTTCACCTCTGCCTCCCAAAGTGCTGAGATTACAGGCGTGAGCCACTGTACCTGGCTACGCCATCCCCCTTGATAGCTAAAATGCATGAGAGAACATAACACTGCCACAAAAGGGGTGAAGGTAAGTGCTCTGGCATTCAGAGGAGAGGGCATTTGGATGGGGATACAAGACAAGGCTTCCTAGAAGAGGTGGCATCTGAGCTGGGGCTTGGGGAAAGATTTCAGTTGGTAAAGGTCAGGTGTCAAGGCCAGGTGGTTTACATCTGTAATCCCAGCACTTTGGGAGGCTAAGGCAAGAAGATTATTTGAGCCCAGTTCGAGACCAGCCTAAGCAACATTGTGAGACCTTGTCTCTACCAAAAAGAAAAAAATCAAAAAATTAGCTGGATGTGATGGCACATGCCTGTAGTTCCAGCTACTAGGGACGCTGAGGTGGGAGGATTGCCTGAGCCCAGGAGTTTGAGGCTGCAGTGAGCTGTGATCTTGCCACTGCACTCCAGTCTGAACTACAGAGTGAGACTCCAACTCAAAAACAAAAAAATCAGGTGTTGACATAGCAGAAAACAAAGTATGCGTAATTTTACAGAAGCAGGACAATACAAGGCCTGTCTCGTGAATCTTTAGTCTTAAATACCAGTCAAGCCGGGGTCGGTAGCTCAGCCTGTAACCCGTGCCTTTGGGAGGCTGAGGTGAGTGGATTGCCTGAGCCCGCAGGTTCGAGCCCCGC
>NW_007249961.1:429111-431626 GCF_000164805.1 Carlito syrichta | reverse complement strand
CTGCACTCCAGTCTGGGCAACAGAGTGAGACTCCAACTCAAAAAAAAAAAAAAAAATACCGGACAAAAAATTTCTGGTGGTAAGTGAAAGTCACTGAAGTTTTTGGAGAGTGGGAGAGATAGGATGAAAATAAGGTAGTCAGCTGGCCTTGGTGGCTCAAGCCTGTAATCCCAGCACTTTGGGAGGCTGAGGCGAGAGGATTGCCTGAGCTCAGGGGTTTGAAACCAGCCTGGGCAACTTGGTGAGACCTCATCTCTACAATAAATAAAAAAATAAGCCGGGCATGGTAGCATGAGCCTGTAGTTCCAGCTACTTGGAAGGCTGAGGCGGAAGGATCACCGGAGCCCAGTGGATCAAGGGTATGGTGACCATGAGCGCCACTGCACTCCAGCCTGAGCAACAGAGTGAGATTCCAACTCAAAAAAAAAAGAAAGAAAGGTAGTGGAGAGGTTGTGAAAAGGAAGGCCCCTTGTTTTGTAATAACATACAACATGTACATTTACAACATGTACAGACCATAGGACATAATCACCCTCAAATCATAGAACTACACTCCCCTGACACAACCCTGCACAGCCCCACAGCCCCTCTGAACACTCACTGGCAGCCTGACTTTTTCACCTTTTCCATGGTCACAAAGCTGATGGCTTTCTTGAGTTGCAGGGCCCAGGATGCAGATAACCTCATCTGTCCCTGAGAGACCAGGGCTTGCTGTGTACGTGCCAAAGTAGAGCTTCCTCTCTCTGGGAGAGCAGACACTTGCCCTGAGGAAATACTTCATAACCCTCCCCCACCCCCAAGCCCCTTTCAGCTCTCAGATAATGGGAGTGGACTCCAGAAGACTCCACCCCAACTGCTTAAGTTCTCCTGGGTGACATCTCCTGATGCCTTTCTCTCTCCTTCTCTCCCTCTCCTCTTCTAGGCCAGACTCATCCTCGGCGATAGATGCTGCCTTTGTTTTCCTTTTGGGCTTGGACTGTCATCCCCTCCAGAGTTCATCCCTCACATTCTTCCCTAATAGAATCCATCTAAAAAACTCTCAATTCCCTCCCAGCCACTCCTGAACCTGGGAAAGAAGCAGCTGTGTCCTTTCCTCTACATCCTTCCCTGGCAGGGACTTGGACATTGAGCTCCCCATCCCTTTGACAAAGCAAAGACTGTGAACTTAAGTGAATTTAACCAGAATTTAAGTGGCTTCTAAACTGAAGGCTCCCAAAATCAGTGCTGAAGCAGAAGTTCCAAGCCTCCAAGCCAGACAAATCCCCAGGGTGGACACCCACAAGCAGAGAGCGTCCTTTGTCTAATCACAGCAGGGCAGGACCATAGAAAGATGTGATAGTCTTTCCCTCCAATACCATGGGTGGCAAGGACAGTGATGGGCATGGGTTGACAAAGATAAGTGGGCAGTCTCATGGAAAGGGGAGACTGACCTCTAGGGTCAGGAGTCCTGGGTTCTTGCCCCAGCTTTGTGGCAGTCATAGTCTCTTTGTAGCCTCAGCACTCTTGACTGTAAACATAACAGGGCCTCTCTCTTCCATTTTTTTTTGAGTCAGAATCTCACTCTGACACACAGGCTGGAGTGCAGTGGCATGCTCAAAGCCACTGCAGCCTCTACCTGCTGGATTCAGGTGATCCTTCTGCCTCAGCCTTCCAATCAGCTGGAACTACAGGCACACACCATCACACCTGGTTAATTTTTTGATTTATTGTAGAGACAAGGTCTTGTTAAGTTGCCCAGGCTGGTTTTGAACTCCGGGACTCAGGCAATCCTCTTGCCTCTGCCTCCCAAAGTGCTGGGATTACAGGTATGACCCACCACACCTGACTTCTCTTCTGACATCTGAGGAGGGTCTGAGGTAGTGAGTCAGGCCTCCACAACATCTTCATTTTACGAATGCTCAGGAATCAGAGACAAAGTTTGATAGTCCCTATTTTGGGAAGTGATTAGGGCTGCTCCCAGGATGAGGGAGAAAGATCCATGACAACAGGAAACCCAAGCCTGTCATCCTTTTGTCCCCCAAATTAATTCCAAAACAGCGTCCAATGTCCCAAGACACTGGTAGGTATTAACTTTGTTAATGAAAATGATATAAAAAAAAAAAAAAAAGAAAATGATATCACAGCCCAGGATAGTGGCTCACACCTGTAGTCCCAGCACTTTGGGATGCCGAGGTGGGAAGATCACTTGAGGAGCTTAATACCAGCCTGGGCAACAGAGTGAGACCCCATTACCACAAAAAAAGTTCAAAATTAGCCAGGTGTGATGGTGTGAGCCTGGAGTCCCGGCTACTCAGGAAGCTGAGGTAGGAAGATCCACTGTGCCCAGTAGTTTGAGGCTGCAGTCTCTAAAACGCACACACATACACATACACACAAAACCTGATATCACAGGTCTCTAAAAGCAGATTATTGATAACAGGAGCCTATCCTTGGAATCCTGTGTGTGTGTGTGTATACATGTGTGTGTGTGTGTGTGTATGTGTGTGTGTGTGTGTGTGTGTGTGTGTGTATTTTT
>NW_007249961.1:425660-429091 GCF_000164805.1 Carlito syrichta | reverse complement strand
GAGTTGGAGTTTCACTCTGTCACCCAGGCTAGAGTGAAACTGCGGCCTCAACCTGCTGGGCTCAGGCGATCCTTCTGCTTCAATCTTCCAAGTAACTGGAACCACAGGCATGTGCCACCACACCCAGCTAATTTTTTTTTTTTATTATTTGGAATCTTACTCTGTCGCTCAGACTGGAGTGCAGTGGCCGGGAGCGGCCTGCTGGGCTCCGGCGATCCTTCCACCTCAATCTTCCGAGTAGCTGGAACTACAGGCACGCGCTACCACGCCCAGCTGTAATTTTTTGATTTATTGTAGAAATGAGGTCTACCAAGTTGCCCAGGCTGGTCTTGAACCCCCGGTCTCAGGCAATCCTCTCACCTCAGCCTCCCAAAGTGCTGGGATTACAGGCCTGAGCCACCCCGCATTATATATTGTTTTAAACCTTTTCTTTGCCAAATGGATAATGACATTTCCAGCCCTAGCTCAAAACAGAAGGGTAATTTCCAAAGAAATCCCAGGAGGATCAAAGTCAATTGTAAGTGTGAATTCTGTGGGGAGGTCTATTTGCAATTCCCTGAACTGGGAGTGGGAAAGGGCTTGACTGGGTCTTAGCTATGCGACTGCTGACTGCAGGACAAGCTCCCTGAAATGTGGGCCTGTGGGCCCTGAATTTTGTTTAACCTGCTGTACAACACTACTCATCTGGTTACATCTCCAAAAGTAGGTTCTGCTGGACAAAGAGGCTCTCTGCCCTGTTCTTTGAGCCTTCTCAGAAGACACTGCCTGAAAGTGGCAGTCCCAGCAATTTCGTTATTTCTTTCTTTTCTTTTTTTTTTTTTTTTTTTTGAGTAGAGTCTCACTCCTTGTCACCCAGACTGGAGTGCAGTGGCACACTCATGACCACCCCAGCGTCAATCTGCTGGGCTCTGGCGATCCTTCCACCTCAGCCTTCCAAGTAGCCAGAACTACAGGTGTGCGCTACTGCGCCCGGCTAATTTTTGGTTTATTGTAGAAACAAAGTCTCACTAAGTTGCCCAGGCTGATCTTGAGTCCCTGGGCTCAGGTAATCCACTCACCTTGTTCTCCCAAAGTGCTGGGATTACAGGCTGAGTCTCCAAGCCCGGCTCGTGCCATCTATTTCTGTGGGGTGCCAGAAGGGGTCCTGGCTACCCTGGGAAGCCTGAACTTCTGCTAAGCCAAGCAAAGGAAAGCTCCTTGAACCCCCAGGAGGAACCTCAGGCTGTGAAATTCAGACCAGGCTCTTCCTGCAGCCAGTTAAAGCTCACTGAGTCCTTCATTTGCATGTAGCTTAACACGGCTTTCACAACCATCCTCTCATGGCATTTTCACCCCAACCAGGAAAGGAAAGCAGGGCAGAAATTTTGACAGTTTCCTGGTGAGATTGCCAAAGCACCAAAAATGTAATTGCCCCAGGTCATTCAGTCTAGGAGATTGTTAGTAAGAAAGCACTTAGCCCTTTGCTCCCTGGACATCAAAGAGCAAATGTGATCAATCCTGCCCAGCTTCCTCCGCCAGGGCTGCTGAGAGGTCCGGGCAGCTCTCCTGGCTCACAGGGGTACTGGGGGCCTTTATCTGTCTTTCCTCTTCCTGGCACTGCATTAGCCTTCCACGGCTCACAGGCCTGCAGGACCAAGCTCTGCCTTTGACAGACACACTTGCAGTGTCAGGGCCTTTCAAAGGACTTTTTAATTGAGCTCATTCTCCAGTTTTAGCCGCAGAAAGGACAGAAGCCTCAGAGAGGTCCTCAAAGCTTTGACCCTCCCTTAGTTGATGGATGAGAGGGAGACCTCCAGTTCTCACACCTGCCCCTGCTTCCTTGATATGGCAGGACTTCTCAGTAACCCCGCCTGGCCTACAGGGCAGACATTCACACAGTGGAGACATAGGGCTCAGAAAAGGGAAGGGAAGTGCTCTTGCCCCCATGCCCATATGTTTCGCCGGTAGTGACTAAGGGTCTAATCTCTCAACCAATCCAGTATTTTCTCCCTTCACCTCGTACCATGGG
This sequence comes from Carlito syrichta, assembly GCF_000164805.1. Lineage (NCBI taxonomy): Eukaryota > Metazoa > Chordata > Mammalia > Primates > Tarsiidae > Carlito > Carlito syrichta. The sequence continues at coordinate 427,083 of NW_007249961.1, read as the reverse complement.
CCTTCACAACAAGCCCAGGCTCTTCCCTGGCACTGTGGGTGTGGCTCTCCCTCCAGACACTGACTTCTGGGGTTTTTCCACTGTACCAGATCCTCTTCCAACAGCCCTTGCTTGGGGTTGGCAGCTCTGCAGCTCCGCCTTGCTCTGAAGGAGGCCACACCCAAGCCATTAAAGCCACAGGATAGGCAGGAAGTCACCTTAGCGGAGAGCCCCCAACCTTAACTTCCTCTCCAGTCATCCAGGCTGCAAGCTCATAATATCACAGACACCCACCCACCCCCTCTCCCATACACATACAAGCTAGTTCTCAAGGACCCAAATTCCTCCTCCCCTCTTTCTGAGAGAGGCTGCTTGTCGGCCACAGATGGGTATAGGCTGTGCCAGCATCTCCATGGCAACCAGGGACCGCAGCTTCCTGCCCTGATCCAGAGCTTGCACCCGTGGCAGGGCTCCCTTGCAGACTCCAGGAGGGCTGGCCGTCGCAGCAGGCCGGTTACAGCTCACTGCCACCCTGGTGTTACTGTCCAAGTAACGAGTAATGCCCGGCTGCTCTCTCTTGATACCAATAAATCAAAGGGGCAGGGAACTGGTAGAGTTTTATTTCTGAATTTGAATCCAGGAAGCAGAGTGGACTTTTGGTCTCTTTGAAATGGTTCTGCCGGGCGCAGTGGCTCAGCCTGTAATCCCGCGCCTTGGGAGGCTGATGAGTGGATTGCCTGAGCCCGGGGGTTCGAGACCCACTTGGGCAACTTGGTGAGCCCTCTTCTCTACAATAAATCAAAAAATTAGCCGGGTGTGGTAGCACGCGCCTGTACCTCCAGCTACTTGGAAGGCTGAGGCGGAAGGATCACCGGAGCCCAGCAGGTCGAGGCTGCAGTGGCCGGGAGCGGCCATTGCACTCCAGTCTGAGCGACAGAGTGAGACTCCAACTCAAAAAAAAAAAAAGAAAAAAAGAAATGGTTCTGCTCACCCTTCAAGTTTTACAGTCCACTTTTATAAGTCCAGAGTTGTTGATGCCTATAGATTAGCCATGTGACCATCAGAGCATTGTATAGAACTTAAGTTACAGCTGCATTTTACTAATAGTGAAATTTTACAGTCTAGACTTCCCTGGTACCAGAGGTATCTCACAGCTTTTATCAGTAAAGCCCAGCAGAAGCGCTAATCAGATTTGCCATAGAGTAAAGGGAGTTTGCAAGGCCCAAGACACGACGCATTATGCAAAAGTTATACAAATCATAAGACTTATGGTTGATACTATTTACTCAAACCTATGACCACTAAGAAAAGGAAATAAATGGAGATTTACATCTTTCATTTATTGGGCATAGTCTGCAGGGAAGTTAAGGATCCCCTGAAGCTACTTACTGAGAGTGCATAGGAGATAAGGGAAAGGGTACCTTTTTCTTTTCTTTTTTTTTTT
>NW_007249961.1:423218-425640 GCF_000164805.1 Carlito syrichta | reverse complement strand
CTCAGGCAATCCACTCACCTTGGCCTCCCAAAGTGCTGGGATTACAGGCTGAGCCACCGAGCCTGGCCAAAAGGTTATCTTTTATTAGCTCTCAGGAATGCACCCTTGCCATATTCTTCTCTAGGGGCAGTGGCTATATGGACAGACATTAGTGGGTGTCTGTATCACTGGCGTGGGACGCCTTAGGGGAGACAGCCCAGCTGAGTTGCCTGGAAGGCTTCAAACCCACCAGAAGGTCTTTGAGAAACATCAGAAGTGGGGCAGGCTGGAAAGGACCTGATTTCTGTGTGGAACTGATTCCTCAAGGGTAGTTGATGGGACTCCAATGTTAACACTTTTTCAGGGCAATGGGTGAAAGTTGAAAATTCGAGTTTGTTAGTTGGATTTAGACTTTGCTCTCTCAAGGGAATGGGGGTGAGGAGGGAGGTTGCAATGAATTTAATCAACAATCCTGGTTCCTTGCCCTCCCCCACTCTGTAAAATGGCCCCTGGGGCAGCTGAGATACTGGCAGGCTCTTAACTAGGGGGGCTGCTGGTCAATGTGGAGGCAAAGACTCCAGAGTGAGAGGGTGACAGCAAGAGCCGAGAGAGACAGAGGCAGAGAGACAGACAGACAGGCAGGCAGACCGAGGAGTTCTCTTTTGAGAAATTCTGTTTCCAGGAGAAAAACCAGAATACAAACTGGAACTGCCAGGTTCCTCCCGCTTTTCTCAGCCCTCCAAGTACTTCTTCCCTTCCAACCACAGTGAACCTGAAATGAGCCTGAAATTCAATGGACCAGGAGAGAGCTCACAGCCTTCCCAGCTTCCTGGGTAGTCCCTCTTTTCTTGTTCAAATTCGTTTCCCAATCTCCTCAGAGGGGAGTTGCCTCTTTGCTCAGCTTGTTCTTTGGGCTTCTGTGATGCAGAATCAAGAATACCAATGCCAGGTTAAGGACAGTAGCCAGTAACTGGGAAAAGAATTTAGGTCCATAGGCTGTTAATATACATAATAAAGTGGAAAATACCTCAGAGGAATTTGGGGGCAGTGGGGGTGAGAGATTTGGAGGGATGTCTTAATTCTGTGGATTGTGATGAAGTAGCCTGGAGAGGAATGAGGACTCTCATTATCCTCTTGAAGTGCTACTGTAGACTTCTCTGGACTCTTCCTTACTATTCCTTTGCCAAAGGTTAAGCCAAAGATTTGAACTATTTTAAAATTATTTTTGACTGGTGAAGGATGCTTCTTAGTGCTGGGAGACAAAACCTCATGGGTCCAGCCTTTGTGAAAACTGCAATAACAATCACTCCCATATTTATCAATCACTTAATATGTGCTAGACTCATTAAATGCGTTATCTAATTTAATCCTCACAACTACCTATTTTACAGAAACAGGGACTGAATCTTAGGAGGTAAAGTAAGCCAGGCTCGGTGGCTTAGCCTGTAATCCCAGCGCTTTGGGAGGCTGAAGTGAGTGAATTGTCTGAGCCCGTGGGTTCGAAACCCACTTGGGTAACTTGGAGAGACCTCATCTCTACAATACATCAAAAAAAATTAGCCGGGCTTGGTAGCACACACCTGTAGTTCCAGCTACTTGGAAGGATGAGGCGGAAGGATCGCCGGAGCCCAGCAGGTTGAGGCTATGGTGGGCAGGAGCGTGCCACTGTACTCCAGTCTGGGTGACAGAGTGAGACTCCAACTCAAAAAAAAAAAAAAGAGGTAAAGTCACATGCCCAAAGTCACACAGCCAAATATGCTGGAGCCAGGCTTCAAAGAAAATGAAGCCGGGCTCGGTGGCTCAGCCTGTAATCCCAGCACTTTGGGAGGCTGAGGTGAGTGGATTGCCTGAGCCCGCGGGTTCAAGACCCGCCTGGGCAACTTGGCGAGACCTCATCTCTTACAATAAATCAAAATGAGTCAGGTGTGGTAGCGCGCACCTGTGGTTCCAGCTACTTGGAAGGCTGAGGCAGAAGGATTGCCGGAGCCCAGCAGGTCAAGGCTGCGGTGGCCGGGAGCGGCCACTGCACTCCAGTCTGGGTGACAGAGTGAGACTCCAACTCAAAAAAAAAGAAGAAGAAAATGAAATCCAGGCGGTATCTGGACAGACTCCCAGCACGGAAACCAGGAGCAGCTACTGCCTTTAATAGCAGGGACAACTTGGCACTCCTTTCAGTGAGCTGCAGGGAAATTGCCAGGCTGGGCGATGAGAGCTCTCACTGATCTAACAAAGCAGAAAATCAATGAGGTTTACATAAGGCCTTGCTGCTGGGAGGCTGCTTCCTCACGGCCCTGAACACCAGGAATGTCCTAGGGCCTGAGGGACCATCTGGAGCAGCTCCTGCCAGCCAGCCTGTTTTGATTCTGCTTTGTCAAGTCCTGGGGGAAGAGGAGGGATGCGGGATGGAGTATGGGAGGGGAGAGGGTTGATGTGTGTGTGGGGA
>NW_007249961.1:421438-423198 GCF_000164805.1 Carlito syrichta | reverse complement strand
AGGGGGTGGGGGTGGAGGGGTAATCACAACCCAGGGTGATCCTTTCTGAGGCTTTATCTTTCTCTCTCTGCCCAGGATCTTCAGAATATAGACATCTCTTGGGCAGGCGTGATGGCTCACACCTGTAATCCCAGCACTTTGGGAGGCTGAGGTGGGAAGATAGTACGAGATTAGCCTGGGCAACATAGTGAGACCTCGTCTCTACAAAAGAAACTTTAAAATTAGTGATTTGTGATGGTGTATGCCTGTAGTCTCAGCTACTTGAGAGGCTGAAGCAGAAGGATTGCCTGAGCCCAGGAGGCTGAGGGTGTGGTGAGCCATGATTGTGCCACTGCACTTCAGCCTGGGAGACAGAGTAAGACCCTGACTCAAAAATTAAAAATAGGACTGAGGTGAGTGGATTGCCTGAGCCCGCAGGTTTGAGACCCGCCTGGGCAACTTGGTGAGACCTCATCTCTACAATAAAATCAAAAAATTAAGCCGGGCTCGGTGGCTCAGCCTGTAATCCCACGCCTTTGGGAGGCTGTGGTGAGTAGATTGCCTGAGCCCATGGGTTCGAGACCCGCCTGGGCAGCGAGACCTCATCTCTACAATAAATCAAAAAATCAGCCAGGCGTGGTAGCGCATGCCTGTAATTCCGGCTACCTGGAAGGCTGAGGCGGAAGGATCGCTGGAGCCCAGCAGGTCCAGGCTGTGGTGGGCGGGAGTGGCCACTGCACTCCAGTCTGGGCAGAGTGAGACTCCAACTCAAAAAAAAAATTAAAAATAGGCATTTTCCCCCTCTTGCTCTGACTATTTGGCAGGAAGTTCTTCACATATCCTAGGGACACACAGAGGCAGAGACAGCAGGACCTCCAGCTGTCCTCCAGGAAGAGGGTCCCAGGCAGTAATTATCACACAGTGGGAACTTCAGGTTTGGGAGCCAGACAGACGAGTTTAAATCCTTACTCTGTTCCTACTGCCTGTATGCTTCTGGACAGGTCACTTAACCTTCCCAAGCCTTAAGCATCCAAGGAATAGAAAAAATAGGCTGGATGCAGTGGTTCATGCCTGTAATCCAAGCACTTTGGGAGGCAGAAACGAGAGGATTGCCTGAGTCTAGAGGTTTGAGACCAGCCTGGGCAACGTGACCTCTTCTCTACAGTAAATAAAAAAACTAGCCAGGGCAGGCACAGTGGCTCAAGCCTGTAATCCCAGAACTTTGGGAGGCCAAGGCAATCCACTCACCTCAACCTCCCAAAGTACTAGGATTACAGGCTGAGCCACCGGCAACTTGACAAGACCTTGTCTCTACAATAAATCACAAAAAACTAGCCGGGTATAGTGGCGTGTGTCTGTAGTTCCAACTACTTGGAAGGCTGATGCGGAAGGATCATCTGAGTCCAGCAGGTTGAGGCTGCAGTGGCCGTGAGCATCCCACTGCACTGCAACCTGGATGACAGAGTAAGACTCCAATTTACAAAGAAAAAAAATTAGCTGGTTATGGTGGTGTGCTCCTGTAGTTCCAGCTACTTGGAAGGGTGAGGCAAAAGGATCGCCTTAGTCCAGCAGGTCAAAGCTGCAGTGGCCCTGATGGTGCCACTGCACTCCAGCCTGGGCAACAAAGTGAGACCCTGACTCAAAAAAAAAAGAAAAGAAAAGAAAAACTGGCCAGGCATAGTGACTCACACTTGTAATCCCAGCACTTTGGGAGGCAAAGGTGAGAGGATAGCCAGGCTCGGTGGCTCAGCCTGTAATCCCAGCACTTTGGGAGGCCGAGG
>NW_007249961.1:418470-421389 GCF_000164805.1 Carlito syrichta | reverse complement strand
CACTCCAGTCTGGGTGACAGAGTGAGACTCCAACTCAAAAAAAAAAAAGATTGAGAGGATTGCCTAAGCCCACGGGTTTGAGACTAGCCTGGGCAACGTGGCAAGACTTTGTCTCTACAATAAATGAATTTTTTTTTTGAGTTGGAGTCTCACTCTGTAACCCAGGTTAGAGTGCAGTGGCATGCTCTCGGCCACTCCAGCATCAGCCTGCTGGGCTCAGGCGATCCTTCTGCCTCAGCCTTCCAAGTGGCTGGAACTATAGTCGTACCCTACCACACCGGCTAATTTTTTTTTTTTATTATAGAAACAAGTTCTCACCATGTTGCCCGGGCTGGTCTCGAACCTATGGGCTCAGGCAATCCTCTCACCTCAGCCTCCCAAAGTGCTGGTATTACAGTATTTAGTCACCCTGGCCGGCCAATAAATAAATTTTTTGAAAAATTGCTGGGCGTAGTGGTACATGCCTGTAGTTCCATCTACTTGGAAGGCTGAAGTGGAAGGATTGCCTGAGCCCAGCTGGTTGAGGCTGTGGTGGCCATGAGCATGCCACTTGCCCTCCAGTCTGAGCGACAGAGTGAGACTCCAACTAAAAAAGAAAAAGAAAAAAGAAAATCGATTAGCCCCCACCTAATAGGTTTAATGCAAACAAAAGCTCAGGGTAATTGTTCAATAGACCATATTCCTATCTTAGGAAATGAGTTGGAAAAAGGTGAGTTTGTGGTCACTGTTCTGACAGTTTATGTAATCTGTTTTGGACTGCAATTGATTCTCAGAAATCTTTTTGGTCATGCCCTTAGGCCTATCCCTGACCCCTTGCTCAGGTGAAGGCTCCCCACAACCTTTTTAAAAGAGGAACACCCTATCACTTAGTACTGCAGTCAACTATATCTATAGGGTTGGGTTGGCCAGGGAGGGGCCACCATTTTCCCAGTTTTTATGGTGTCTCTAGCCTGGAATGTAAAGCACATGGGTGTTTCTGGCCATTGCTTCACATTGGCTTGTCTCTGCCCTGGCATGGATTTGAAAAGGCAGCCCCTGTCCTGGAGGTCTCTTTTTCTTTTCCTCACAGGTTGGGAAAAGGCAGTCATATCATGTCCAGACATCAGCAGGGTGAGGCACGACTCCAGGGAACAGGCCTGGGGAGTGTCTTTCCTCCACTATGGCTCTGCTCTGACCTCACACTTTTCTGGGTTTAACTCCTGGCTCTGCCACTCACTATGAGAACTTGGGCAAGATACTTGATCTCATGGGGCCTCTGTAGAAGGGGATAATACTATTTTCATAGATTGTTGTAAAACTTAAATGTAAAATTCTGGGTGCTAGTAGGTGTTCAATAAGTGTTAATTCCCTTTTCTATCCCTTTGGGGCAATTTGGAATGTCGAACTGGAGACACTATCTGGGAAGCACCTAGGACCTCAACCCAACAGAGGGATGGCCCAGAGAAGCTAGGAGAGAGACCTTCGATACCGCCTGCTTCCAACCTGTCACTGCACTGTGTCTGGACCAGAGCCATACCAGGAACAGTTCTGGGACAGGTGAGGAGCCAGCTGTTCTCACTCCAAGTAACTGTCAATTACCAGCCCCTCCCACATTATCAGCAAAGTGCAAAGGAAGGGAGGTCCCTGGGAGTGTAAACGCTGCTCTAAAAGGGAGACAGCCTTGCCACTCTAGTCTATACCGTCTGCAGGTAACCTCCTGTGACCAGCTAGCTCAAACAAGGGCACAGCATTTCTGTACCCATCCCAGAAATAAGCCCTGATTTCTGGGTGAGGGAGGCCCACACTGCACAATCTTTATGGGCTCCATTTCAGCTTTGAGACCAGGAAGCAGGCGAGGAGCACAAGTCCCGGGGCTAGATTGGAAGGAAATGTCCTTCTAAGGTCTCTTGTTACCTGAATCATGTAGCATTAGCTAACTGTGTCCCAGTGGGATTAGTGTTTACCAAATTGTAGTTATTGTCGTAATGTGTGTCACTCCTGAACAACACCTCTACTATTATTTATTTCACATTTTTCTTTTTTTTTTGAGTTGGAGTCTCACTCTGTCACCCAGGCTAGAGTGCACAGCCACAGCAACCTTAGCCTTCCAAGTAGCTGTAACTACAACCACGCACTATGATGCCTGGCTTGTTTTCTGGTTTATTGTAGGGATGAGGTCTCATCAAGTTGCCAGGGCTGGTCTCAAAATCCTGAGCTCAGGCAACTCTCTCACCTTGGTCTCCCAAAGTGCTGGAATTATAGATGTCAGCCACCGGGCCCGTCTGACATTTTTCCTTAAATTGACGCACAAAATATGGACCTGGAATGCCAATTTACTTTATTTATTTACTTATTTATTTATTTTTGAGTCGGGGCCTCTTTCTCTCTCCCAGGCTGGAACGCAGTGGCATGATCACAACTCACTCCAGCCTCGACCTCCTGGGCTCAGGCAATCCTTCCACCTCAGCCTCCAAAGTAGCTGTGTTTACAGGCGTGCATCACCATGCCTAGCTAATTTTTAAATTTTTTCATAGAGAGAAGGTCTTGCTATGTTGCCTAGGCTGGTCTATAACTCCTGGGCTCAAGCAGTCCTTCTGCCTTGGCATCTCAAAATGCGGGTTACGGGTGTGAGCCACCATGCCCCCCCCTTTTTTTTCACAGAGTTAAAGTATTGCTATGTTGCTCAGGCTAGAGTGCAGTGGCTATTCACAGCTGTGATCATAGTGCAGTACAACCTCAAACTCTTGGGTTCAAGTGATCCTCTTGCATTAGTCTCCCAGGTAGCTGGGACAACAGGCACGTGCCACCATGCCCAACTCTAATGCTAGTTACATTTTTTTGTGTGTGTGTGTTGGAGTCTCACTCTATCGCCCAGATTGAAGTGCAGTGGCCGCTCCTGACCACCACAGCCTCGACCTGCTGGGCTCCGGCGATCCTTCC
>NW_007249961.1:415802-418233 GCF_000164805.1 Carlito syrichta | reverse complement strand
CTGCAGTGGCTGGAAGCGGCCACTGCACTCCAGTCTGGGTGACAGAGTGAGACTCCAACTCAAAAAAAAAAGAGAGACAACAGCAGATGAGGGGTGCCAACACCACTTCGGAAAGTTGAAATCAGTGGTGACTGACACCAGAGTGAAATCCTAGTACTCCCAGAGCGAGGGAGTGAAGAGATGGGAGTTGATTTGGCCAGCAAAGCACTGTTCAGGCTCAGGAACTGGAGGTTCCAGGTACCACGGAAGAGAGAAATAGAGAGCAAATCATGGGGCTGAAACAGCACTATAAGGAAATACTGGACTCTCAGATTTCTAACTCTGCCCTGGAAAAAGATGGCTACCTCCTATCTCCACCCTCACTGAAAATAGGTCTGTTCTCTGGGAAAATGCAATCAGGACCCAAGCACAGTGGTGAGAGGTATGGACAAAAGGCAGTGGCATAAGAGATTGTTTTCATACAGAGAATCCCCTTCCCCACGGGATGCCCAGAAAGCTAGTATCCAGGCTTATATTCCCAGATGGATACCAGGAGGCCCCTCTTTGGAGAGACTAAATGGCCTCAGAGAAAGTTTCCTTAAATGGTGGCATTTGAGAGTCCTGGGTAGAAGAGCTGCTTCCAGGCACTCATCCTCTAGTGAAATCCTCTATGTGACAGACCTACATGTACACATGGATCTTCTTTTTTAGAGTTGGAGTTTCACTCTGTCGCCCAGACTGGAGTGCAGTGGCACGCTCCCAGCCACAGCAGCCTCGACCTGCTGGTCTCCGGCGATCCTTCCGCCTCAGCCTTCCGAGTAGTTGTAACTACAGGCGCGCGCTACCACATGCGGCTAATTTTTTTTTGAGTTGGAGTCTCACTCTGTCTCCCAGACTGGAGTGCAGTGGCATGCTCACGGCCACTGCAGCGTTGACCCGCTGGGCTCCGGCGAGCCTTCCATCTCAGCCTTCCAAGTAACTGGAACTTCAGGCATACGCTACTATGCCCAACTAATTTTTGATGTATTGTGGAGATGAGGTCTCGCCAAGTTGCCCTTCTTTTTTTTTTTTGAGTCAGAGTCTCACTCTGTCACCCAGGTTGCCAGGCTGGAGTGCAGTGGCATGCTCACAGTCACTGCAGCCTCAAGCTGCTGGACTCAGGCGATCCTCCCTCCTCAACCTTTCAAGTAACTGGAACTACAGGCACAAGCCATCACACCCGACTTATTTTTTGATTTATTGTAGAGATAATGTCTCGCCAAGTTGCCCAGGCTGGCCTCGAACCCCTGAGTTTAGGCAATCCTCTTGCTTTGGCCTCCCAAAGCGCTGGGATTACAGGTTTGAGCCACCATGCTCGGCCTAGCTTTAAATTATCACATTGAGGTCTAAAGGGCCAGCTGAGGAGTCTTATAGTTGGCCCTGCCCGGCTGCGATGCTGGAAGTCTTCCGTTTGCCTTGCAGGGCCACTTGTCTCTTCTTTACACTGCTCTGGGCTCTGGAAGGCTGACCTGAAGGGACCACACCGAGCAGTGGTGTCTCCACCCTCCACCATCACTGGCAGAGACTAAGAGGTGCCATCCCTGGGGGACCACAGGCAGACCCGGCTCCTTATCTCCTCACAGGGGATGTCTCTTCTCTCTAGGGCAAACACTTCTTGTCTCCTCATCAGGCCTCCACTTGGCTTTTCTACATGCTACTCACACCTTTGTGGTTTTTTTTGTTTTTTGTTTTTTGAGTTGGAGTCTCACTCTGTCGCCCAGACTGGAGTGCAGTGGCCACTCCCGGCCACCGCAGCCTCGACCTGCTGGGCTCCGGCGATCCTTCCACCTCAGCCTTCCGAGTAGCCGGAATTACAGGCGTGCGCTACCACGCCTGGCTGATTTTTTGATTTATTGTAGAGATGAGGTCTCGCTGCCCAGGCGGGTCTCGAACCCGCGGGCTCAGGCAATCCACTCACCTCAGCCTCCCAAAGGCGCAGGATTACAGGCTGAGCCACCGAGCCCGGCTCTACCCACACCTTTGTAAACAGTCCCTTCAGTCTCCTCAAATTACCCAATTTGAGGGTGTCATTTGTTTCCTGCCAGGAACCTGATTGAAACACTAAACAACATTTACATAATCAAAATGAAAACTATTAATTATTTTAAAAAACTGTGAAATAACTATATCAGGAGGCTGAAGGGAAGGAAAAGGGAGTAATGATAAAGAACTCTCAATTTTTTTTGACAGGGTACAGTGGGTCACTCCTATAATCCCAGCACTTTGGGAGGCTGAGGTGAGAGGATTGCCTGAGCCCACAAGTTCAAGACCAGCCTGGGCAACGTTGCGAGACATCGTCTCTACAATAAATCAAAAATTAGATGGGTGTGGTGGTGCATGCCTGTAGTTCCAACTACTTGGAAGGCTGAGGCAGAAGGATCACTGGAGCCCAGCAGATCGAGGCTGTGGTGGC
>NW_007249961.1:411274-415088 GCF_000164805.1 Carlito syrichta | reverse complement strand
AAAAAAAAAAAAAAAAGAAAGAATGGTAAAATGTAAGCTGAAGGAGTTGAATATGGTTGATTTTGTGAAGAGTGAATAAAGGGTGGGGGCAGAGGGATAGTGGACAGGCTATTTTGGTATGTGCTTTTTAGTGCTTTTGACTTTTAAAATTATGAGCATGTATAACTTTGCTAAAAACCAAAATGATTTTTTTTTTTTGAGTCAGGGTCTCACTCTGTTACCCAACCAGGAGTGTAGTAGCACAATCATAGCTCACTGCAGCTTCAACTTCCTGGGCTCAGGTGATCCTCCTACCTCAGCCTCCCGAGTAGCTAGAACTACAGGCTCATGTCACCACACCAGGCTAACTTTTAAATTTTTTGTAGAGACAGGGTCTTTTTTTGTTTTTTTTTTGAGTTGGAGTCTCACTCTGTCACCCAGACTGGAGTGCAGTGGCCGCTCCCGACCACCGCAGCCTTGACCTACTGGGCTCCGGCGATCCTTTCACCTCAGCCTTCCAAGTAGCTAGAACTACAGGCGCGCGCTACCACACCCGGCTAATTTTTTGATTTATTGTAGAGATGAGGTCTCACCAAGTTGCCCTGGTGGGTCTCGAACCTGCGGGCTCAGGAAATCCACTCACCTTAGCCTCCCAAAGGCGCGGGATTACAGGCTGAGCCACTGAGCCGGGCTGAGACAGGGTCTTTTTATGTTGCCCAGGCTGGACTCAAGCAATCTTCCCACCTTGGTCTCCCAAAGTACTGAGATTACAGACACAAGCCACTATTGCACCTAGCCATGAACAAATCTTTAAAAAATCTAATGTCAGGAGAAAAAGAAAAGACAGCAAAGGCCCCTTGAATTCTTTGGAAGGCCTAGTGCATAATGGATGATTAGTGGTAGCCGCAGAATTCAAACCTCCCTAGTGGCTACAGATCCGAGACTCCATCTCCTTTACTTTGCTTCCAGAGAATGAAGCAGTCTCAGCCTCAGAGCCATCTGTGCTTGTTAGTGTGTGGCCTGATATAAAATAGATGGCCGGGTTTGGTGGCTCAGCCTGTAATCCCAGCGCTTTGGGAGGCTGAGGTGAGTGGATTGCCTGAGCCCCCAGGTTCGAGACCCACCCGGGCAACTTGGCGAGACCGCATCTCTACAATAAATCAAAAATTAGCCGGGCATAGTAGCACACATCTATAGTTCTGACTACTTGGAAGGCTGAAGCGGAAAGATTGCTGGAGCCCAGCAGGTCGAGGCTGCGGTGGCCGGGAGCGTGCCACTGCACTCTAGTCTGGGCGACAGAGTGAGACTTCAATAAAAAAAAAAAGAAATAAAATAGCTTTCCTGCTCTCATTATTTATAGCTGGTGGAAGAAAAAGTTACATCCTGCATGAACAGGGTATGGAAACAGTGAGGAAAGGGGTCAATAGCTTAAGCTGCAGACTTTGCATTCAAGAGTTGAGCTTACAAAAAAACACACATACACACACAGACAAAAAAGAATTGAGCTTGGATCTCAGCCCTTCTCTCCAAAATTGGAATCAAAGCCTTTAGGGAAGTTATTTTACTTCTCTGAGCTGCTATTTATTAAGTAAACTACATGAAAGTACAGCCTGTCTACTCTGCCCATTATCCAGGACAGTGCCATTTATTTGTTTAATTTTTAAGTCAGGATCTCACTGTGTTGCCCAGGCTGGAGTGCAGTGGCACAACCACAGCTCACTGCCTCAACCTTCTGGGCTCAAGTGATCCTTCTGTCTCAGCCCCTTGAGTAGGTGGAACTACTATAGGCACATGGCACCACGTCCAGTTAATTTTTTGATATTTTGAATAGACAAGGTCTTGCTATGTTGCCCAGGCTGTTTTCAAACTCTTGGGCTCAAGTAATCCTCCCACCTTGGCTTCCCAAAATGCTGTTACAGGCAGGAGCCATCGTACCTGGCAACAGTGCCTTTTAATAATCTGAGACTTCATAGGAAGAGGACCATAGACTGATGCACAGTAGCTTAATAAATAATGAATGAAGCCGGGCTTGGTGGCTCAGCCTGTAATCCCGCGCCTTTGGGAGGCTGAGGTGAGTGGATTGCCTGAGCCCGCGGGTTTGAGACCCACCTGCGCAACATGGTGAGACCTCGTCTCTACAATAAATAAATAAAAAAAATTAGCCAGGCGTGGTAGCACACGCCTGTAGTTCCAGCTACTTGGAAGGCTGAGGCGGAAGGATCGCCAGAGCCCACCAGGTCAAGGCTGTGGTGGCCGGGAGCGGCCACTGCACTCCAGTCTGGCCAACAGAGTGAGACTCCAACTCAAAAATAAATAAATAAGATAAATAAATAGATAATAAATGAATGAATGAATCCTGGGCATTAAATAGGAATGATCATATAGTATGGCACATATTTCATAAATAGATCTAACAGATGTTAGTTTCTTTCTCTTAATCTCTGCCTCAGCTCTTTATCAATTTTTTTTTTTTTTTTTGAGTAGGAGTCTCATTCTGTCACCCAGGCTGGATGCTCACAACCACCACAACCTCCGCCCGCTGGGCTCAGGAGATCTTTCCTCCTCAGCCTTCCAAGTAGTTGGAATCACAGACATGTGCCACCACGTCTGGTTAATTTTTTGATTTATTGTAGAGACAAGGTCTTACCAAGTTGCCCAGGCTGGTCTTGAACCCCTGGACTCAGGCAATCCTCTCGCCTCTGCCTCCCAAAATGCTGGATTACGGGCTTGAGTCACTGTGTCCGGTTTTTTATCAATGCTGACCCTATAGGCCAGCCTCGTCAATAAGCTTTAAACTGAAGCCTGGTGATGGTGAGTAATAATGTTTCAGTCAGCAGTGGACTGCGTATGTGATGGAGGCCCCATGAATATAGTGCTCTATTTTTACTGTCCCTTTTCTATGTTTAGATACACAATTACTTACTGTTGCGTTGCAGTTGTTTACAGTAGTTATATGCTTTAGGGGTTTGTAGCCTAGGAGCCAACAGGCTATACCATACAGCCTAGATGTGTAGTAGGCCAGACCACCTAGGTTTGTGTAAGTCCACCCTATTGTGTTGCACAACAATGAAATAGTATAATGATGCATTTCTTAGAATGTATCCCCATTAAGTGATGCATGACTGTAATGGCAATAAATTATACAGAGAACAGTTATTGAATGCTCATTTTGAGCCAGGCACTATACTAAGTCCTTACATTTATTAGTTCATTTAACCTTCACAATAAATTTGTAAGTACTACTATTATATCCATTTTACAAATTAAGAAACGGAAGCATGGAGAGATTAATCTCACAGTGAGGAAGTGGCAGGGCTGAAATGTGAACCCAGGCAGCTCAGCTCTGGAGCTTTAGTACTTAGTTATATACGAGTCAGACTTTTGCTGATCTATTCATGTGACATAGAAAATGGATCATTGAGCTTGGCACGGTGGCTCAAGACTGTAATCCTAGCACTTTGGGAAGCAGAGGTGAGAGGATTGCCTGAGCTCAGGTGTTCAAGACCAGTTTGGGTAACTTGGCCAGACCTCGTCTCTACAATAAATCAAAAAATTAGCCGGACGTGGTAGCGCGCACCTGTAGTTCCAGCTACTTGGAAGGCTGAGGTGGAAGGATCACCGGAGCCCAGCAGGTCGAGGCTGCGGTGCCCAGGAGTGTGCCATTGTATTCAGGCTTGGGCGACAGAGAGAGAATCCAACTCAAAAAAAAAAAAGAAAATGTATTATTGTTACTTTTTATTTTTTTATTTTATTTTTATTTATTTATTTTTGAGTTGGAGTCTCACTCTGTCGCCCAGACTGGAGTGCCAGCGCTAATTTTTTTTTTTTTTTTTTG